>NW_007377536.1:0-1203 GCF_000475195.1 Diaphorina citri | reverse complement strand
TTTTTTTTCTTATATTTTTTGCAATTCCTTCGTCCTCTTTCTATCTTCCTTTTACTTATGCCTTATACCTATCTCATTTTATGGCATATTTGTTTGTTTCTCCTGAAATTTTAATTAAAATCAAGCGAATTACATGCAAAATAACTCACATAGCTATCTTTGACTCGTCGAGACGTACATAGATGGAAAAAGTAACAAAGACACTCGAGTAAATATTTTACATAACTTATGCAATGCTTTTTTTATTTGCTTTGAAAAATTGTTTGTTTACTTGGAGCGAACATTGACCTATCATGCAACATGCAACGGTGTATTCACATTTCAGTACGATGTGATGTGAGTTATCAAAACAGAAACATCGCTTGCTGATGATGCCCATCAAAACGACATCCTGTGTTTTTTATGCTTGTCTCCTGTAATGCTTACCGGTTCATTCAAGTGAAGGCGTCTTATATCACGCACTGTTATCGTTTCTCTGAGGGAAGTCACTTGCGGTGTATGGACATAAGGATATGCAAAGAAAGTCCAAATCGTCTTGGAACTCTTGTATGTCTTGGAACTCTTGTCGTCTTGGAACTCTTGCGGTGTATGGACAATGGACATAAGGATATGCAAAGAAAGTCCAAATCGTCTTGGAACTCTTGGAGAAGATCTATTCTATTGTGTTTAGGATGGTATTCTTTCAAATTCAATCCATGAGCTCAAGACATGCCAATATTATTTATGCTTCTATTTGATTCTTATCTTGCTTTTCAGGAACCATTCTTTCCATATTTTTTTGGCACTTGCAAATCTATTGAATTTATCGGAAGTCACATCCTCGCTCAATTCCTGCAAAAATGGCGGACTTCGCAAACAAAGAAGAACAAACACACGAGAATTTGTAACACAAACGAAGTGTCAACTAGAAACTTATTCATGAACAGAATGAGTGACGCAGTGGTCCCGCTGGTGTGGTGGTCACTTTACTTGAAACACCTGTGGACACAGCTCTATAAAAGAATCACTAGTTGAAGTTCTCTTGCCCTAGACTGGATCAAATGAAATGATCGGAGCATGTTGAACTCATTATGATATTATGTTAGTATCTGTACAAGTAACCCTGACCATGAAAGTTTCCTCTTATTGGGTATGGAATTTTAAGTTACTTCAATAGAGTTTCAACTTATAAAACTGTTAGCGCTCATCAACTCTACAAAAATA
>NW_007377535.1:363335-365381 GCF_000475195.1 Diaphorina citri | reverse complement strand
CAGAGAAGAAAGGTCTGAAGCTTCATCTAGAAAACAATCACTTTGGAAATATAAGAAGATATGCATGTCCCGAGCCCAGGTGCTCGAAATCTTACTCGATGAAACAAAGCCTTGCAATGCATATCAAGAAAATGAATAGAGAGCCTGAGCAACATTATGATAAACCAAAGCAAGTCGAGTTTCCTTGTGTTTATTGTGGAAAGATTTTTCCTAGGTTGGGTCTGTTAAAGGAACACACAAAGACCCACCATTTGAAGGTCAGGTACACTTGTGACATATGCTCCCAGGATTACTCAACCAAATATTACCTGAAACTTCACAAGCAGGTTCATGAAGGAAAGCAGCATGAGTGTGAGAAATGTCCAAGACTCTTTCCATCCAGTAAGATGTTATATGATCATACTATGAGAAGTCACAAAACACGAGAATTATTCAAATGCCACCAGTGTTCTCGAAAGTACATGTCAAAACCATCACTTCGTCGTCACATCTACGCCACCCATATAAACAAAGGCGTCAGATTTTCATGCCATCTTTGTGGTAAAAGCTTCCATAGAGAACAATCTCTTAGAAAACATTTGCGAGAAGAGGAAAATCAGGATCAACTTCATTGTGACAAGTGTCGTTATAAAACTTTTCTAAAGAGTAACCTTATAGCTCACGTACACGGGTACCATCGTTTGGCAATAACACTGAACTGATGTTTGTTTTAAAATAAGTTGTGGTTTAGTGAATTTCTGAAGTAGAACTTTTTTTTCCCTCAACGAAACTTACTAACGAGTAACTTATAATTATAACTTACATTACCGAATCAAGTTTTAGAAGGAACTGACCATTTTGACAGGACTTTTTTCTATGAGATACAATTTTTGATCTCTACACTTTTGATTGTTCCCCCCCCCCCCCCCAATTGTCTTTAATTTTCTTTTTTTCAGTAACATATTTACTATTTCAAAAAACCACGGTCGGATCAATCGAAACAACCATCGGAGCACACGAAACATTCGGCGATCCAGCGCCCAAACTAAGAGCGCGCCCCCGCCTTAAATAGGCATTTGTCTATTCGGAAACGAAAACCTTTCTGACCGAAAAATAGAACAGTAGGAAGAGAAAAGTTAAAGCCCCTGCTATTCTATCAGGGGATATAGTTGGGGGGGGGGGGGGTTTTTTTGTAGTAATAGAGAAAAACGACAAAGGTGAGGATAGTCTCCAACACCATTGATAGCGGGCCGTAAACCGCAGACATAGGACCCGTTGAACCTAGTTATTAAAATAACTACCACAACGCGTCCTTTAAGGTTTCGAGTCCCTTTTTTAGGGTATGAATGTGCAATAGTGGTGTTACTCACAGGCCTTGGGTATGAGGTTACGGCATACCCTGCCACTGAACAAGTAAGAGTCGAACTCCCATAGATAAAAAAAAAAAGGTGTGTTATTAGATGTGCTATTTACCTCCCGTCGGGCGTTTTGCATTTGTTTTAGCTGTGGTGACTCGTTGTTAAACTCGCGATTGTCGGTCGCATAGAAGGACCCCATCTAAACTCTCACTAACGAGGGAACTTGAAGCAGCGGTAAAACTCTATGCGTCCTCTGGTTGCGCCGCTTATACCAAGCACAACTACCGCCCTTGCTGTGCAACTCTTGGGGATCGGATCGCCACCTTAACTGCCCCCACAACGTAAAGCAAAAGGTCTCCGTAGCAGACCTTTTGCCTGCACTCGGGTACACTTTTCTTCTTCTTCTTCATCCTCCTCCTCCTTCCTCTCTTTCCTTCTTCTTCCTCTTCTCCTTCTTCTTCTTCCTCCTCCTCTCCTTCTTCATTCCTCCTCCTCTCCTCCTCATCTTACTTTTTTCTTCCTCCTTATTCCTCTCCTCCTCCTCGCTCTTCTTCTTCTTCTTTCTTCTTCTTCTTCTTCTTCTTCTTCTTTCTTCTTTTCTTCTTCTTCTTCTTCTTCTTCTTCTTCTTCTTTAGTTAAGCTTAAATAGTTCGGTTTTACAAATATAACTAAATAGTTTATTATGTTAAATTGCCAAATGGAATCCAAG
>NW_007377535.1:356077-359149 GCF_000475195.1 Diaphorina citri | reverse complement strand
AAGACAACTTGCAGGGGGTCGGTCTGTAAAAAAAAGATAAAAATAAACAAGAAGGGAGCAAAGGTTCGTGCAGGAAGTCTTCGGAACCGGAACAAGAGTGGTCACAGGATCCCGACACATCCGCCATTGGTAAGTACAAGTACAACTAGATGGTAGGGGAGGTACTCATACGACCCATAAGTATCGCTCTAGTGTAAGAAGTAACACAAAACGGTACAAGACAGAGTTAACACACCTTTCGGTAATCAAAAAGACCGCGGTGGCTGTTTTGTGACACCATTCACGTTTTGTTAAAAGAATTATTATTTTATTATTATTTTTTATATTAATATTTTTTTAGTGAACAAATTGATGATGATTTCCCAATTTTTTTTCTCCAAACTATCTCCCTTGGACATCCATAGACGATTCCAGAAAAATAAAATTAAAAATACCACGCAGTTGTGTTTTAATTTACAATATATGTGGATATACGAGTTCCAGAATAGCAGGGCTTTCGCTTCTCTCTTCCTTTTATCCTATCCTCTCTTTCGGTCGGGCAAGGTCTTGCTATTCACAGACAAGTCCTATTTTAGGCGGAAAATTTTCTGAAATAAACACCAAAGTCCAGGTCAAAAGAGGTACTGATAAATGAGAACACAGTGGACCATCAAGTGATAAGTATAAAGAGTAGGAGCGGGTTAATAAAACCATCAGGCCTTTTACTCTAAAAGATAGCCTATAGGTACTTGTCCTAACCTGGACATTGAGTAGACCAGCTTAGTCTGGCTGGGGGACTTTAAACAGGGAGTATACCAGCCTGAATTTCCCTGGCTAAAGAAATAGCAAAGGCTGAGTGCGAAGGGCATCCATTCGTAAAATTTGTAGCCAAAACTAAATGTCAGCCCAAAGCAATCACCCTAGTTAGGGCTAATTGAGAGGCTGACGAAAAATGCCGACCCCGTCTGAACACGGGAAAAGGCGAAGAAAAATTGCCTAAATCTGCACATGTGAGGGACCTACTACGAGATCTCTCTCCTAGAGCAGTCTTCTTATTTAGTCTTTTAAGAGGGCAGATTTGTCCCCGTATTTACCTCTGAATTTGCCACTTCCTTTTGCGCCAATCTTTCTTGGTCCCACCTGTCCCCGATCGGATGAAATGGAACCAAAACGTAAAGCTGGCGGAAAACGCGGCGTGAAAGAAGTAAGAGTTCCAAGGGACCCAGTAGTGGCGGTCAAATAGGTTTGGGTCGGTGTCGTGCCAAGTCCAATGAACGAATTTGACCCCGATAATATCATAAGGGACATCTTGAAGAAGCACGAGCAACGCCACTGGAAATGTATTAGACATGAAATTAAAAAAGAATTACTTTTATGTTATTTTTTTTTTTTTTTTTTTTTCAAAGTCTTATCGTCAAGAAAGGCAAGAAGGAAGACAGGATAGAAAAAAGCCAGCCATTCCGATAACGAATATTACAGGTTCAGGATAAAATCCGTCCCTGGACGGGAATTGAACCCGCGACCTAGCGCTTACAAGGGAGACGCGCTACGAAACAATCTCTGCCTGGAACCCGGAACCTCCGGTATACAAGTCTAGCCTGAACCACGGTCCAAGTGGGGGGAAATTAAACATTATTATCTCTAACATAAGATTCTACATATATTTGTACTCTTACTAAACGATAAATAATGAGTACCTATCTACATAATTCACAATTACGAGTAAATACATATGTAGGTACCTACTGCCTACCATTTTTATCTACAATGTAATTTGTAACTAATGAAGTAATGACGAAATTTTTTAATGACACATTGGTTTTGTAGGTACCAATTAACTGTCCACATAACAATAACCTAACACATCACGTTACAAGGTTGTTGTTGTTGTAGCTTTAATCAAATGGTCATGAGTTGAAGGCAGAACAAAGAAAATACTTACCGCTGTTAGAAGTTGTATACTTACCAGCAAACGGTTTTGTGACATATGCTCCCAGGATTACTCAACCAAATATTACCTGAAACTTCACAAGCAGGTTCATGAAGGAAAGCAGCATGAGTGTGAGGAATGTTCAAGACTCTTTCCATCCAGTAAGATGTTATATGATCATACTATGAGAAGTCACAAGACACGAGTATTATTCAAATGCCACCAATGTTCTCGAAAGTACATGTCAAAACCATCACTTCGTCGTCACATCTACGCCAATCATATAAACAAAGGCGTCAGATTTTCATGCCATCTTTGTGGTAAAAGCTTCCATAGAGAACAATCTCTTAGAAAACATTTGCGAGAAGAGGAAAATCAGGATCAACTTCATTGTGACAAGTGTCGTTATAAAACTTTTCTGAAGAGTAACCTTATAGCTCACGTACACGGGTACCATCGTTTGGCAATAACACTGACTGATGTTTTAAAATAAGTTGTGGTTTAGCGTTGAATTTCTGAAGTAGAACTTTTTTTTTCCCCTCAACGAAACTTACTAACGAGTAACTTATAATTATAACTTACATTACCGAATCAAGTTTTAGAACTGACCATTTTGACAGGACTTTTTTCTATGAGATACAATTTTTGATCTCTACACTTTTGATTGTTTCCCCCCCCCCCCCCTCAATTGTCTTTAATGTTCTTTGTTTGAACCTAGGTAACCGTTAATTGTATTATTGATAAATAATATAAACATTTTGGCTTGATAAATTCGATTGATTTCTTCTTCTTCTTCTTCTTCTTCTTCTTCTTCTTCTTCTTCTTCTTCTTCTTCTTCTTCTTCTTCTTGTTCTTCTCTTATATCAGCACACTACCGCCTGCTGTGCAACTCTTGGGGATGGATCCAGCCACTTAACTCCCCCAAACGTAAAGCCAAAAGGTCTCCGTAGCAGACCTTTCTGCCTGCACTGGTACACTTTTTCTTCTTCCTTCTTCATCCCTCCTCCTCTTCCTCCTCCTCTCTCCTTCTTCTTCCCTCCTCTCCTCCTTCTTCTTCCTCCGTCCTCTCCTTCTTCTTTTTTCCTCTCCCTCCTCCTCATCTTCTTCTTCTTCTACACATCCTTCTCCTTCTCCTCCTCTCCTCCTCTTGTTCTTTTCTTTCT
>NW_007377535.1:297925-355478 GCF_000475195.1 Diaphorina citri | reverse complement strand
CATACCATAAATAGGAGTTTTATTAAACTCTTAAACTGGTGTGTTATTATCATCATTCGGATGACGACCTCATTTCCCTGAAAAGTCAGGATACGCTCGTCATAATTTACCTCGTGATAATAATAACATAATAATATATAATAAGTAATAATAATAATAATAATAGATACAATAATAATGAATAACTTCCAACTTAATTATGTAGATGAGCGAAATACGGCCAAAAACAGTCTACTCTATCGCCCACCCTCGGCTGGGATTGAACCCACGCCCTCCTGTTTACCAGGCGAGCGTTTTGACCACTACACCACCGAGGCAGGTTAATAGCACGAAAAGCGGCGTGTCAATCTTAGCTAGTTAGTATAAAAATATTTTACAAAAATACCTACCTACTTGGAGACAACAGCTCTGCAACCTGATGAAAACAAACAAAAATTCCGCAACTGTGGAACTGTGCAATTTGTGAGTTTTGAGGGTGGAAAAAGAGTTATGGTGTTTAATAAATAGGTAATTTGGAAATTTGGTGTTTCGTTGGTAAGTAGGTACCTCTATGCTTCTCCAAACAGTTTTCATAGAAACAGAATGCAATTTTTGAGAGCTTGCAAAGCCAATAGCATTTTTTTTTCTTCTTCTTCTTCTTCTTCTTCTTCTTCTTGCTGAGAGAGAGATAATTTGAGAGGCCAAATGGCATGCCACGATTCTGTGAAAAATAGTCAGTGCAAATTGTGCACTGACCACTGACCGACTGGCATAGGTACCTACTGACTTGAAAATGAAAAAGTTTTAATTTCTGCAATCCTCCCCCCCTCTAATCTACTAATCGATTCAGAAGATACCAGATCTGGTAAAAGAGACCCCTTCAAAGGGTTCTCTCTGCTTTTAAAGACCAAGCACAAGTCCTCACGATGGTTGACTGCGGTTCAGGACGAGCCAGCCAAATTAACAATGGCTTAGAGCTAGAGACCATCACCCCGGTGTATAGCAGATACAAAAAGACATCTTTTCTTTATTCTGCTATCGCCATTCGGCATTCGGCGAAAGCTAAAGCCGCTACAACAACAACAACAACAACACCTAAGCCTCGGAGTGAGCTTTTTGTGTGTGGAGTTAGGATGGAGGGATTAAAGTTATTTATTTGTCTTGTGAGCGCCTTTTCTGCCTTGCCATTTTGCTGGAATTTCAACCAGCTAGGTATACTCACATAAGGTACCTTACTTGGCTTGAGTGGGGCCGGAAAACCCAGCAGCATATGATTGACCAGACGGTAACCCATCCAGATACCGACCACGGGCAAGGTCGTTTAACTGTAGTAGTAGTCCATTAGAAACTGATTGGTTCACCGTCCTATTGCCACTAACTTATTGAGCTCGGAGGATCTAAATTCTAAAATAAAATACCTACCTACATTTTGTTCGAAAATTCATGGAGATTTTTTTTCTTTCTTTTAAAATAATTTAAATGCTTTGATCGCACTGTTAGAATGGTAATATAGGAAACAGGTAGATAGATATCCGTAAAAAAATATGATGATAATAAAAATCGAAAGAAAAATAATAATAACAAAGAAATCAAATTTTCTCAGTTTTACAGAAGAATTTTAGCTGCCAGAAAACCTTTTAAGGATTAATACATACCGCCGCGCCGTAAAATTTTCGAGATATGCAGCCTGTCATTACATCAACATGGACTCGTCTCAAAATAAATAGACTCGTCTAAAAGGGGGGTTAATGTTGTGACATATGCTCCCAGGATTACTCAACCAAATATTACCTGAAACTTCACAAGCAGGTTCATGAAGGAAAGCAGCATGAGTGTGAGAAATGTCCAAGACTCTTTCCATCCAGTAAGATGTTATATGATCATACTATGAGAAGTCACAAAACACGAGAATTATTCAAATGCCACCAGTGTTCTCGAAAGTACATGTCAAAACCATCACTTCGTCGTCACATCTACGCCACCTGTTGCCCTTACCTTGGGTACATAATTACATATTATCTACTAGGCCTTATCCTGTAATATCTTTGAATAGGTAAGTCTAACCGATTGAAGCCCGAGAATAATACCTAATTATGTTTTATTTTGTTTTAAAAAGTTTTCTTCAGAACAAAAAAGTCGTATGTCTTACCATTTGTTAGCAATTTGCGTGAGAATAATAAAAACCCTTATATTGCCCCTTCATTGCATAACTAAAAGCTCTCAAAACTTCAAGCCAAATGTGCGACCTCAAGATGATGAAATTTTTTCATGAAAATTTCAGGGATTAATCTACTCATCAATACGCAACTTTTGACATATCAGGCGTTTTTAAATTCGAACATTTTTTTTTTCACTCCACCCTAATACACATATCCGCTAATCGTTCCTTCCTATTGGGGGTGGGTTGATTTTTTTTTTTTTTTTTAATGATGAATTCTTTTTCCCTTTGCAGATTACTATGAATCATTCAGGAATCAAATTGGAATGTTCACCAGACTTGAAGTATGTGAAAAACGAAATTCGGGAAGATCTTCAAACTATTATAAAAATTGATGAGACGAAATTTCACCAAGAAAGTTTGAACGTTTCAACAAAACAATCATGTCAATTTCTCCTAGAACATCTTTCTCTGAAGAATAATATCACAGGGACACAGCAGTGCGAAGTCTATCAATGCTATCATTGCCTAAAAATTTTCAAGAGGAAAAAAGATCTCCCGAGACACATTATGTCAGTACACATGCGAATAAAATACCCCTGTACTATTTGCCCAAGGGAGTTTCAAAATAAAGCCAATCTAAATCACCATTTGGCCAGCCACGCCGGCAAAACATATGAATGTGAAAACTGCTCCAAAATATTTAATTCAAAACGCAAGCTCTACTCTCATAAAAGAAAAGATCATATGGGATTGACTTATAGTTGTTTTATGTGTAACAAAACTATCACGTCAAAAAACAGTTTGAGAGATCACATCCACCTGTTTCACGGAAGGAAGAAACTGTTTTCTTGTGAATTATGTCCTCAAACATTCACATATTCAACATCTTTACAGAGACATAAAAAAGAAAAAGTTTTTTTTTTTTTTTTTTTTTTTTTTTTTTTTTTTTTTTTGAGGTTTGATATGGGGACTATCTTATCGTCCCGAAATTGAAGAGAGAAGGATGACAAGATAAAAAGCCAGTCTTTCCAAAAGCAAAGCTTATCTGTTTAGGATAAAATCCGCCCCGGGCGAGAATAAACCCGCGACCTAGCGCTTACAAAGCACACGAGCTACCAACCAAGCTAACTAGGCTGGCACCAAAAACTTTAGTCATTGTATAAAATGACAGTCGACTGGGTCGACCCATTTCTGGAACGACTTGAGATGTGATGATGATGAAAATGACGTTCATTGTTTTATCTGAGTACCTACTTGTTCAGAAATCACGTCAATGAAAAATTGCTATAAAAAGGAGCTGTGACCAGAATTGTTATTATAGGGTTAGGTTAAACACAAAAAGGATCTCATTTTTCACTGCCACGATCCCTTATCTGTTACAGTGGCATTCTCAATCCTGATTCCAAACCTGGAGCTGTTCGTCTCCCTCATAGGAGCTCTCTGTATGGGTCTAATGTCCCTCGGTATCCCTGCTATCGTAGATCTACTCACATTCTGGCACGTCCATACTGGCGCTTTCAGAGTGTGGTTTGTCTTCCGAAATGTGGTTATCATATTGGTCGGATGTTTTGGCACGGCTACGGGCGTCTACTTTTCCATCAAGAAAATCGCTCAAGTTGTATTTCACATGGATAACAGGTGACCATAGGGTCGCAGGGTGCTGGCTCAAAGTTGAATGGGCTCATGATTTCTCTAGCTATAAGGATTGTTTGCCTGCTAGGGAGGGAATGAGGGCTTAACCCATTCTTTAAGGCATTTGCCCCTACACCTAAGGCATTTGCCTGCCACGATCCCTTATCTGTTACAGTGGCATTCTCAATCCTGATTCCAAACCTGGAGCTGTTCGTCTCCCTCATAGGAGCTCTCTGTCTGGGTCTAATGTCTCTCGGTATCCCTGCTATCGTAGATCTACTCACATTCTGGAACGTCCATACTGGCGCTTTCAGAGTGTGGTTTGTCTTCCGAAATGTGGTTATCATATTGGTCGGATGTTTTGGCACGGCTACGGGCGTCTACTTTTCCATCAAGAAAATCGCTCAAGTTGTATTTCACATGGATAACAGGTGACCATAGGGTCGCAGGGTGCTGGCTCAAAGTTGAATGGGCTCATAATTTCTCTAGCTAAGGATTGTTTGCCTGCTAGGGAGGGAATGGGGGCTTAACCCATTCTTTAAGGCATTTGCCCCTACACCTAAGCCTCAGAGTGAGCTTTTTGTGTGTGGAGTTAGGATGGAGGGATTAAAGTTATTTATTTGTCATGTGAGCGCCTTTTCTGCCTTGCCATTTTGCTGGAATTTCAACCAGCTAGGTATACTCACATTAGGTACCTTACTTGGCTTGAGTGGGGCCGGAAAACCCAGCAGCATATGATTGCCCACTTGCCCAGACGCTAACCCGTCCAGATACCGACCACGGGCAATGTCGCTTAACTGCAGTAGTAGTCCGTTAGAAACTGATTGGTTCACTGTCCTATTGCCACTAACTTATTGAGCTCGGAGGATCTAAATTCTAAAATAAAATACCTAGGTACATTTTGTTCGAAAATTCATGGAGATTTTTTTTCTTTCTTTTAAAATAATTTAAATGCTTTGATCGCACTATCAGAATAGTTGAATGGTAATATAGGAAATAGGTAGATAGATATCCGTAAAAAAATATGATGATAATAAAAATCGAAAGAAAAATAATAATAATAATAAAGAAATCAAATTTTCTCAGTTTTACAGAAGAATTTTAGCTGCCAGAAAACCTTTTAAGGATTAATACCTACCGCCGCGCCGTAAAATTTTCGAGATATGATATGCAGCCCGTCATTACATCAACATGGACTCGTCTAAAAGGGGGGTTAATATACCACAAAATATGGGTCAAGGTCAACTGGTTTTCAAACCACATTCCTGAGTTCAATGACCTCGCATGGGCCTTTTCATTAGACCAAGGAGGTCATCGGGTACTGGATAAAGCTCATCCAGTAGTGTCAAAGTGAGGCAGTAGTCACGAGTTGTACGTTGTACTGTTCTACATAGTTTGAGCGGGATTTTTTGATTTTTTTTTTTTAAGTACCTACCTTTTAACCTTTTCTGCTTTTATCTTGACCAGACGGCCACAGAGCACAGAGAAAAATAAAATTTGGAAAAGCGCTTCGCTTGAAATCGGCGTGCGTAGGTATTTTTTTTTATTTGGATTTTGTGATTTTTCATTTCATGTTTCATAAAAGACCCGGAATTTCTTATTTTCTGCATTGAATTTGTAGGATTTTCTTTATATCTCTCTTTAACTTTGCCCTCACAAACTTCTATCTTGACCAGACGGCCACAGAGCACAGAGAAAAATAAAATTTGGAAAAGCGCTTCGCTTGAAATCGGCGTGCGTAGGTATTTTTTTTATTTGGATTTTGTGATTTTTCATTTCATGTTTCATGAAAGACCCGGAATTTCTGATTTTCTGCTGTTCTGCATTGAATTTGTAGGATTTTCTTTATATCTCTCTTTAACTTTGCCCTCACACCTTAAACGTAGTTCTGCAGTTTGGTCTTATTGCTATCTGACATTGAAGAGTGAACTTGGGTTGCAAGACTCGTTTTCATACATCAGATTGTTGTTCACACAGCTTCAAAATGACCGAGGAAAAAAAGGTAAGTGTGTAAATGTCTATTGAAACTGGAAGTAGGTAATTTGGTTGTAACTCTTGTGATAAAAGCAGTTACTGATGTGCAGCCTTTGTGAATCAACTGCTAAAGTAATTACATTATTTTGGACACATTGTGTGAATAATTATCTAATCAATAGATTCATATAAGCTTAACCCATCTTATGGGGCAGTTGGCCCCTACACCTAAGCCTGAGAGTGGGCTTTTTGTGTATGGAGAAGCTATCTAATCAATAAGTTAGTTACCATTAACTGTTTTCACTTAGTTCAACTCTAATTTCATTGGTCTTTAAGCTTTTAATGGCCAAAAGAATGACGCACTGAAGTAAGTACCTACATGGTTGATATACAGGTCATGGTTATGTACTGGGTTGGATTGAGCTTGGACTAGTTCAGACAGGACATTGTTCCTATAGTTTGGCATGAGAGTGGTAACTTATAAACAAGGTTAGTTTACCAACCTTGCCTATCCCAACCCAGTACATAACCACAAGGGGTTAATATACCACAAAATATGGGTCAAGGTCAACTGGTTTTCAAACCACATTCCTGAGTTCAATGACCTCGCATGGGCCTTTTCATTAGACCAAGGAGGTCATCGGGTACTGGATAAAGCTCATCCAGTAGTGTCAAAGTGAGGCAGTAGTCACGAGTTGTACGTTGTACTGTTCTACATAGTTTGAGCGGGATTTTTTGATTTTTGATTTTTTTTTTCAAGTAAAGTACCTACCTTTTAACCTTTTCTGCTTTTCAAGTAACCAAGTAAGCCTTTTCAGCATTTCAGATTTCAGCAATTTGTGATAGAATCACAAAAAAATTAAGAAATCTTTTACTTTTACGGCTCTTACCTTTCTTCGTGTTATTGTTATACTTATACTTATTAGGTAATATAATTATCAAAGCAGGTACCAAGTGAACACTAAAGAACAATTAAAACACCTATCAAAATTTATCCTTTTGTCTGAATGAACTACTTTATGAAATCAAGTGAACAACCACTATAGGTACCTACTAACTGTTGGCCATCTACAATAAACAGAAATGGCCAGCTTGTTCAAAATAAAAGAAGAAGACGATGATGAAGCTCAAAGCAGCTCATTGTCAAACAAAGTATCTGACCTCCCAAGCATAGAAGATTTCAATGATGACAACAATATAAAGGTCCAGTTAAATTCTGACAGTGATAACTCATCTGATGAGAGAACGGAAGAATGTAACTTCAGTAATTTGGATGCATCACATACCAGGAATAACTCGGAAAGTGAGAATGCTACATTTGATTTGCTGGATAACAACTTTACAATCAAATTTGATGAACCAGGGACATCAGAGACATCTACTGCAGCAAAGTCTAAAAGTTTGAAGAGAAGGAAATCAGAAGAAGCCAGGGCTGAAGCTAAGAACAAGAAAGAGATGGAGGAAGAAGAAAGGGAAAAAATGCAGTAAGTGTAATCAATAGTTAATTTTTCAAATGAAGAAAAAAAAATAATAATATATATAAAAGATAGATAATTTAATATTAGAAAAATTTCAAACATAGGTAGGTACATAACAAATCAGTCACTCAGATTTTTGAAGCCTGCCTAATTTTGATATTTTTCAGAGTGTTAGTATCAAATTTCACTGAGGACCAACTGGACAGATATGAAATGTACAGGAGAGCAGCATTTCCTAAAGCAGCCATTAAAAGAGTAAGTATGGAGTCACAATTAGACATAAAAAAAACATTCATGGTGCTGATATTCACACTTGTGATGTGTGTTTAAAACAATTTTCCTCCCCTCGAAGCTTGCAATATCATCAAAAAACTGTCCATTCTGATGTCAAATATCCATGTGAAAAGTGCTCGAAATTTTTTTCGACCAAAGAGTGCCTCAGATATCATCGAAAAAGGCATTCGGATATGAAAATCAAATATAAGTGCAATCAATGTGAAAAAAGTTGGAGTCACAATTAAAGTTATAGTTTAGGTACTTTTTTGGGACTTACTAAACACCATTGAGATCAAACTTTATCCAATGGTAGAAAGATATATCTGATTAATTTTGGCCTGACCCTGATTACTCATGGACTACTAATACCTGCCTTCATGTTTATTTTTCTTTATTTTTTTACAGCTGATTCAAACAATCTCAGGAGGTTCTGTGTCTCAGAATGTTGTCATTGCAATGTCTGGAATTGCCAAAGTGTTTGTAGGAGAAATTGTTGAACAAGGTAATCATTTGTTGCATATCCAAATTTCTTGGACCTTTTCTGTTCCTATGGACATGTGCCATATTTATTGATAATTGTGTTCAGAATTGGTTGTCACAATTAAAGTTATAGTTTAGGTACTTTTTTGGGACTTACTAAACACCATTGAGATCAAACTTTATCCAATGGTAGAAAGATATACCTGATTAATTTTGGCCTGACCCTGATTACTCATGGACTACTAATACCTGCCTTCATGTTTATATTTATTTTTTTACAGCTGATTCAAACAATCTCAGGAGGTTCTGTGTCTCAGAATGTTGTCATTGCAATGTCTGGAATTGCCAAAGTGTTTGTAGGAGAAATTGTTGAACAAGGTAATCATTTGTTGCATATCCAAATTTCTTGGACCTTTTCTGTTCCTATGGACATGTGCCATATTTATTGATAATTGTGTTCAGAATTGGTTTGAATACATCTCAAGTCTCATTGTCTTTTTTCTGGCTGTATGGTTGAACCTCAAGGCCAAAAAAGTCTATTTACCTTTCTTTATCTGTAAGAGTGTTTGAAACTTTTGAATTAAAAATGAAAATAATCATCTTACATGGGTTGGGGACACAACAGAAACCTTAAGTCAATAGAACAAGGTGGGAAAAATTGGCAATTTGTAGGTAGTAAGCAATTAATTTCTAATTTATTCTTTTTTTTTTTTAATTTTACTGGAAGAAAATCTTTAGATGTCAAATTTTATTTAACTATTGAATGAAATAATTTTCACCATTACCAAAATTGGTAGGTAACTTTACCTTATACACCTTTTCTTCATAGAACACACTGGACAAGAGAAGAAAGAGTTTCCACCCATTTTATTTATAAAAAAGGAAAGTAAAAAGTAATGGTTTAATTTCATAATCATTGATTATAAGGGAGCAGCAGCTAATTTGTCATCTTCCTTTGAATCTTTACTTTATAAAGGAAGAGTCCCCCACCTATTTTTAGCGTATGCACCTAAGAGACTTTGTTCAATTCTTGTACTTTTCTTGTATAAAAAGAAATAAATCCGTTTTTTATAAGTTTGATGTATGTAAATAACACCTCCCATTTTTATTATTATGATACTTTTTTTTCCAAGGAGTTTAATAGAGGGAACTGAATCAACGGAGGTCTTATCCTCGCGAAATCGTAGAGAAAAGGAGGACAAGATGATGGGAAAAAAAACCAGGTGGTCCGAAAATCGCGGGATCAATTCCCCCGACCTAGCGCTTACGAGACAGGCACACTACCTAGTACCTACCCTTCAAGCCAACTAGACTGGCAAAGTAGGCTTTGATGATGCATCTCAAGATTGTTTTGTAGTTTTTGTTCTCCCATAATTAGCGTAGATGTTACCAAATACAAAGGCCGCCATTATCGTGGGAAGTGCCACAATGGTGACATATTCCGCCCTGTTGGGGAAAGGCGTGCCACAGATTTGGTACCATTTGGAATACTGAATGGGGAGTGAGGAGCAGCAGTGAAAGTCGAAATATTGTTCATCGTAGTCCTCTAAACAGAGGTATTTCCTTTTTGACAAGAGCTGAAACTCGAGAAAATTTGCACTCTCTAAAACCAGAACTTATCACTTATTTAACCTAAGAAGTAGATTCGTATAAGCTTGACTCATCCCCTGGAGCATATTGCCCCAACACCTAAGCCTCAGAAACCTAAGAAGTACCTATTTATCCATTGGATCCGACAAGAGCTGAAACTCGAGAAAATTTGCACTCTCTAAAACCAGAACTTATCACTTATTTAACCTAAGAAGTAGATTCGTATAAGCTTAACTCATCCTCTGGAGCATATTGCCCCAACACCTAAGCCTCAGAAACCTAAGAAGTACCTATTTATCCATTGGATCTCTAGGAAAACATAACTTTGCGTCTCTTTTCGATCTTAACGTTTGTTAGTGTAAACCTGGTAAAACGTCTGTAAAATTTCTCAACTGAGTGTAACTTACCGGTAAAAGCGTGCGAATTTGCAAGCCGCGATAGCAGTGCATTAGTTTCCAAAGAGTGACTGAAGTTTCGTATAAGCTTAACCTAACTCATCCCTTGGGCAGTTGCTCCTACACCTATAGCTAAGCCTCAGAGTGAGCTTTTTGTGTATGGAGCTAAGCTATCACTGAAGTTAAGCAAAGTCATATTGACAAAAATTCAAACTGTTGGGATTGAACCCATGCCCTCCTCTTAACCAAGCGAGCGTCTTGACCACTACACCGCCGAGGCAGGTAGAAATAATTATTGGTCAGTTGACCTGTGCCAGCTGTGATACAAGTATGTACCTACCTATATGGATGGTCTCTTGATTCCTACCAACCTATTAGTTTCCAAAGAGTGACTGAAGTTTCGTATAAGCTTAACCTAACTCATCCCTTGGGCAGTTGCTCCTACACCTATAGCTAAGCCTTAGAGTGAGCTTTTTGTGTATGGAGTTAAGCTATCACTGAAGTTAAGCAAAGTCATATTGACAAAAATTCAAACTGTTGGGATTGAACCCATGCCCTCCTCTTAACCAAGCGAGCGTCTTGACCACTACACCGCCGAGGCAGGTAGAAATAATTATTGGTCAGTTGACCTGTGCCAGCTGTGATACAAGTATGTACCTACCTATATGGATGGTCTCTTGATTCCTACCAACCTCAGTGGTTAGCACGGTGGCCTTTGAATCTGGAGGTTGGTGGTTCGAGTCCAAGTCATGTCATAAAATTTAGCGTAGTATATTAAGTGGGGAACGACATTTGCAAGCATTTATGCTTAACACAATTAAAATTCCTTTTGGTCTCTTAATTTCTTGTATTGTGTACCACGTCCTTTTTTAGGGCTATTCTGTTCTGATACATGTATATTATTGTATGTTGTTCTCACTTACCTTTCCTACAGCTGAAGGGAACTGTACAGTCTGGTTACAGGGTCCAATCTGTTCATGATATCCGATAGAAATCTCATTTTCCGGACTACCAAATAATGCGAGGATGAGAAATATCGAATAGTGAACTACCAGGTGACACAAGAGTAAATAGTCATGGAAAACTGGGCCTGAAACCCAAATAAAGTCTTTTAAAGGCGGATTTTATCCTGAACAGACCTTATCGTTCTTGGAACGGCTGGCTTTCTCCTATCCTATTTTCCTTCTCTCTTCGCTTTCGGGACGATAAGACCTTAGCATATAGGTGTATATAACATTTAATTTTGTGTTGACGCACCATAATAAATTAAAATAAAAAGAAAGTAAAAAAAGACCTTAGCAGATACCTACGGTTCCCTCTATCGTGTCGGTCCGCTGTTCTACTTTTACGGAACACGGAACTTTTTTTTTCCTTTTATGAAAATATCTTTTCAAATTCAAAGTTTAAAAAATAAATAAAGTACCAACCACTATACCTACCAACTTCTTACCTGGCGTTTTCATAATTATTTTCTTTTTTTTCCTGATGTAAAAAAAAAGGATGGGGGAAATGTGAAGTTGTGAAGAGGATCGTGTGAAATGATCTTGACCAGACGGCCACAGAGCACAGAGAAAAATAAAATTTGGAAGTTATTTTTGGACAAAAGTGCAGAAAAATGTACATTTCTACATTTGAATTCTCAGAACTCTACGAAGAAAGTTCAAAGGTTACTGACAAGAATTTTTTTCTCTCTCTCCCTTTTGATATCACAAGTCAGAAGAGTAGACATTAGAAACATAAAATAATTTACAATAGATAAAATAAACTTATGTTGCTGTTGCTACTGAGAATCTGAAAGTAAGGAGGTCCCAAAGAATCTCATAGCTAACCACTTCATGATAATGTCACAAACTCACAAAATACCATCTGAGATTCTAGGTAAAAATGTCACATCCACTACAAAATTCGTGGAGATGCCAAAATCCCCATCTTCGTAGTTCGTACGTTAATCTGCCTGTAGGTATAGGAATACGTACTAAGGTGTCTCTTTACTTCTTACAAGGAAGTAGAGGTTAGAAAATGATCTATTACTAGATAGGTATTACCTATTTTTACCTTTCTGAAAGTTCATCTCCTTCGTCCTGGAATTCTTAGATGGACTTTCTTTTCTAAATAAATTCATAGCTCCTGTATATTTAGGATTTTCGGCTTTCTGTACAGTTTTCTGTCTCTTTTGTGATTTTTTTTAAGAGTTCCGAGAACGAACGTTATTCCATCAGGATAAAATCCGCCCCGAGCGGAAATTGAACCCGGAGCCTAGCGCTTACAAGGCAGACGCTCTACCAACCAAGATAACTAGGCTGGTGTGAAAACTTGATTTTACCAATAGGTATCGTAAATTAGGTACCTACACATTGTCTTTAGTGATCTCATCTTATGTACGTTCTAAGAAGAAGCCCATCACTGCCCATCAGGTGTCTACGTCCATCGGAAAGTTATCATTATCCTTCCTTACTATTAAATCCCGTGGCCGAGTGGGTATAACACTAAGCTTGTACGTCTGAGGTTCCGGGTTAGATTCCCGGCGGGGTCGAAGTTTTTTCGGCTCTATGCTTGGATTTCGGGGTGCACTCATCCTCGTGAGGACAATAATTGAGTAGCTACTTTTAAAATCGAGTACCTAGCGACCAGTGGCGGCATTACCAGTGTAAAAAGATTCTTGAAAGATGGAAATTGATCGCAAAGGAAGCTATTATATCCCGCCAATCGCCACTGAGTTCAGAACATAGGAAATTCTGATCATGAGTACAACTGATGCGCGGCTCTCTGTGAATTATCTCTATTATTTTAATCTGTACTCTCCGTTTTAGACCTACTCCCGGAACCTCCGGTATACAAGTCTAGCCTGAACCACGGTCCAAGTGGGGGGAAATTAAACATTATTATCTCTAACATAAGATTCTACACAATCATAGGTATGTGTACTCTTACTAAACGATAAATAATGAGTACCTACCTACAATATCTACATATTCACAATTACGAGTAAATACATAGGTACCTACTGCCTACCATTTTTATCTACAATGTAATTTGTAACTAATGAAGTAATGACGAATTTTTTTAATGACACATTGGCTTTGTAGGTACCCAATTAACTGTCCACATAACAATAACCTAACACATCACGTTACAAGGTTGTTGTTGTTGTTGTAGCTTTAATCAAATGGTGATGAGTTGAAGGCAGAATAAAGAAAATACTTACCGCTGTTAGAAGTTGGTATACTTACCAGCAAACGGTTCTGTCCAGATAGAAAATTGAAATTTATTCACCACTGCCCATCAGGTGTCTACGTCCATCGGAAAGTTATCATTATCCTTCCTTACTATTAAATCCCGTGGCCGAGTGGGTATAACACTAGGCTTGTACGTCTGAGGTCCCGGGTTAGATTCCCGGCGGGGTCGAAGTTTTTTCGGCTCTGTGCTTGGAGTTCGGCGTGCACTCATCATCCTCGTGCTACTCAATTATTGAGTAGCTACTTTAATCGAGTAGTGACCAGTGGCGGCATTACCAGTGTAAAAAGATTCTTGCAAGATGGAAATTGATCGCAAAGGAAGCGCTTAGTAATGCTGTGATATCCACAAAAATTTGTGGAAAGGCTCTGCTTTAACAAAAATAAATTCACGATTTGATTTTGACTACCCACCAACCGCCACTGAGTTCAGAACACAATAGCTTCTGATCATGAGTACAACTGATGCGCGGCTCTCGCTCTCTGTGAATTATCTCTATTATTTTAATCTGTACTCTCCGTTTTAGACCTACTCTTTTTTTCCATTCATTTTCTTTATTACGTGATAATCTCTCGTGCCCTAACTCGGTAGTTTGTTCCTAGTGTTATATTCGTCCTCTAAGGTGAAATGTGTGTGAAGTAACAGGGAGTAGGGAGAAAAGCTTGTTTTTTTTTTCTCCAGTTTGAGCTGCTCTTTTTATCTAGATTCCTTTTTTTCTAATTTTAGCTTTTTATTATTACCTCTTTTATAATACCTTGTTTTTTTTATGAGTATGTAGTAAATGTAGTACTTATGTTTGTACAGTTTTCGTCCAACTGTATTTGTTTTATTTCCACATAGACAGCTACAATTAACCAGGATCATGTGTGATAATTAATTTATGTACATTGGTACCTGAAATACGTATACCTTCTTAGGGTAAGTATTTTTTTCAATTTTTTAGCTTCCAAAGTATTTTATAACCTAAAAAAATCCTTAGGTAGGTCCTACCTACTAAAATTTTATCTCCTCCCAATGTTTTTTTCGGAAGTCACGTATTTCACTGTCCATAGTGTCCATCCTGTATGAAATATCAGATCTCTTGGCTATCATGCTTATTCAGAGTGCTTATTAACTTATAATATGTTTGACAAAATAAATTGTATAAGGCTAAGGCCGGGTTCAGAACTAAGCAAAAAATATTTCATCAGAACTGTAGATAGATATATTTCATACGTGTTTTGCTCTGAAATAGGTTAATTGGGGCCAAAGTTCCCAAAAAGGGTTGAGACGACAGCGACCCTCCAAAAATCTAAACACACTACAAATACACATAGGTGCAGGTTGGTCGATAGCAAGAGTAAAAAATTTTGGTCCTTCGGGCCTGATATTTCAGACTTTAGTTATGCGTATCACGGTGATGACCTTAAAGTATCATCATATTCATCATCTGAATTCAATACTTTGTTTATTGTTTGTTTAATAGTAGGTTCCTTCTTATTGTAGTGGTAGTAATATTTATGTAGTAATAAGAGTAAGTTATGGCTGTGATTTTGTTTAATTTTCATCATCCGCACTATTAAGGTACACCTATAGTGCTCCTAATATTACAATACCAGTGTAACACGAATATTGTTGAGATAAAATTCAAGTAGTACCTACGTAGACACATCTTGACCAGACGGCCACAGAGCACAGAGAAAAATAAAATTTGGAAAAGCGCTTCGCTTGAAATCGGCGTGCGTAGGTATTCACTGAAGTTAAGCAAAGTCATATTGACAAAAATTCAAACTGTTGGGATTGAACCCATGCCCTCCTCTTAACCAAGCGAGCGTCTTGGCCACTACACCACCGAGGCAGGTAGAAATAATTATTGGTCAGTTGACCTGTGCCAGCTGTGATATAAGTATGTACCTACCTATATGGATGGTCTCTTGATTCCTTGTATTGTGTGCCACGTCCTTTTTTAGGGCTATTCTGTTCTGATACATGTATATTATTGTATATGTTGTTCTCACTTACCTACCTTTCCTACAGCTGAAGGGAACTGCACAGTCTGGTTACAGGGACCAATCTGTTCATGATATCCGATAGAAATCTCATTTTCGGGACTGCCAAATAATGCGAGGATGAGAAATATCGAATAGTGAACTACCAGGTGACACAAGAGTAAATAGTCATGGAAAACTGGACCTGAAACCAAAATAAAGTCTTTTAAAGGCGGATTTTATCCTGAACGGACAAGGCTCGTTCTTGGAACGGCTGGCTTTCTCCTATCCTATTTTCCTTCTCTCTTCGCTTTCGGGACGATAAGACCTTAGCAGATACCTACAGTTCCCTCTATCAAACCTCTTTTTTTTAACCCCTTAGTAGTAGTTAAACAGTGATTTTTTTTATTTTATTATTAGTTTTTTTAAGAAAATTGTTTTGGACTTACCACAGTGTTTGTCGGTGGCGCCAGAAAAACTAATGGCTTTCCACACAATGAGACAGAACATGGCAAACACAATGAAGAATGTGATCTCGCTATGAATACCCAGCATATCATGGAGGGGATGGTAGATCAACATGAACATGATGGTACCGCCTACACAGCCTAGGACACTGGTGAGAACAAAGGCCAAGGCTTCTGAAGACGTGCTGGAAACGAGGGAAGAACAAATAAAAATAGAAAAAAATGTCTGGCTGGGGGACGTTAAACAGAAAGTAGACCAGCTTAGTCTGGCTGGGGGACTTTAAACAGGGAGTATACCAGCCTGAATTTCCTTGGAAATAGCAAAGGTTGAGTGCGAAGGGCATCCATTCGTAAAATTTGTATCCGAAACCAAATGTCAGCCCTAAGCAATCACCCTAGTTAGGGCTAATTGAGAGGCTGACGAAAAATGCCGACCCCGTCTGTACACGGGAAAAGGCGAAAAATCTGAACACGGGAAAAGGCGAAGAAAAAGAAGAAAATATGCCTAAATCTGCACATATGAGGGACCTACTACGAGATCTCTCTACTAGAGCAGTCTTCCTACTTGGTTTTTTTTAAGAGGGCAAATTCGCCCCCGTATTTACCTCTGAATTTGCCACTTCCTTTTGCGCCAATCTTTCTTGGTCCCACCTGTCCCCGATCGGATGAAATGGAACCAAAACGTAAAGCTGGCGGAAAACGCGGCGTGAAAGAAGTAAGAGTTCCAAGGGACCCAGTAGTGGCGGTCAAATAGGTTTGGGTCGGTGTCGTGCCAAGTCCAATGAACGAATTTGACCCCGATAATATCGTACGGGACATCTTGAAGAAGCACGAGCAACGCCACTGGAAATGTATTAGACATTAAATTAAAAAATAATTACTTTTATGTTACATTTTTTTTCCAAGGTCTTATCGTCAAGAAAGGAAAGAAGGAAGACAGGATAGGAGAAAGCCAGCCGTTCCGAGAACGAAAATTACAGGTTTAGGATAAAATCCGTCCCTGGACGGGAATTGAACCCGCGACCTAGCGCTTACAAGAGAGACGCGCTACGAAACAATCTCTGCCTGGAACCCGGAACCTCCGGTATACAAGTCTAGCCTGAACCACGGTCCAAGTGGGGGGAAATTAAACATTATTATCTCTAACATAAGATTCTACACAATCATAGGTATGTGTACTCTTACTAAACGATAAATAATGAGTACCTACCTACAATATCTACATATTCACAATTACGAGTAAATACATAGGTACCTACTGCCTACCATTTTTATCTACAATGTAATTTGTAACTAATGAAGTAATGACGAAATTTTTTAATGACACATTGGTTTTGTAGGTACCAATTAACTGTCCACATAACAATAACCTAACACATCACGTTACAAGGTTGTTGTTGTTGTTGTAGCTTTAATCAAATGGTGATGAGTTGAAGGCAGAATAAAGAAAATACTTACCGCTGTTAGAAGTTGGTATACTTACCAGCAAACGGTTCTGTCCAGATAGAAAATTGAAATTTATTCACTGCGGCGGTAGCTTGATAGTAGAAGCAAGGATCTGAGAAATGACATATAAAAAAAAAAAAAAAAAAAAAAAAAAACAACAAAAAAAAAACCGGTTGTTTTAAAAAAAAAAAGGGGATTTTAAAAAAAACGGTAAAAAAAAAAAAAAAAAAAAAAAAAACAATAAACAGATCATAGAGGGTAGCAGAACGATAAAATAAATATTCCAGTGGTTATGTGCTTACCATGCAGACTGCAGAAGGTCCCTAGTTCGATCCTCAGGGTCGGAAAAAATAGCTCATATTTAATTTTTTAATGGCAATTAGAAGGAGAATTAAGATAGGAGGAAGCTAGTCGTTCTGAGAACAAACCTTGTCTGTTTAGGATGAAGTTTGTCCCGGTTACATAAATACATCAAGCGTGCCGAAAGGCGTGCGAATGTCAAAGTTGGTAGCATCGCCCGGTTGAACACGGGCGATGCTACCAACTTAACACGAAATAAGCTTACTGCGATTGCCCGGTTGGTTGGTATTAACACGAAATAGAGCTTCAAAATAGATAGCACAGAGAGAAAATAAGTCAACTTACATAAAACAATGATATGCAAGGGCAGCCTTCCTCCCAGAAACACGACGGGTGTCTGGGAATGCCAGTAGTTGTCTGCAACATCTTCGGGTAGATCAACTTCATTCATAATCTTGGATAACTTGGATTTTAATATTTTTCCCCTTTTTCAAAATTCCAACCCCTAACTTTCATTCAATATTTTCAGAGATGAGCCGATAGTGCACGGGTATTTTTCCTTGTGACTACCAACACTTTTATTTCCGTCTCATCAAGTTATAAATGCTTCACAATGACCATTTTGGGCCCGGAATCAACGACCTCTAGCAGTCATTTGGATCCCAACTGGATTCTAGACGGAAACCCAGAGGGCTACCTATTTTGGAGGCGAAAAAGTGCGCCGAAATGTCACTCGGATCATTCGGTGCTCATCGAAAACATACAGCATCGAGTGAAAAAAAAAAAAAAAAAAAAAAAAAAACAACTACAAAAAACAGATCATAGAGGGTAGAAGAACGATAAAATAAATATTCCAGTGGTTACGTGCTTACCATGCAGACTGCAGAAGGTCCGTAGTTCGATCCTCAGGGTCGGAAAAAATAGCTCCTATTTATTCCAATGGCAATTAGAAGGAGAATTAAGATAGGAGAAAGCTAGTCGTTCTGAGAACAAACCTTGTCTGTTTAGGATGAAGTTTGTCCCGGTTACATACATACATCAAGCGTGCCGGAAGGCGTGCGAATGTCAAAAGTTGGTAGCATCGCCCGGCCTATATTAACACAAAATAGAGTTTCAAAGTACCTAGGTAGCACAAAGAGAAAATAAGTCTACTTACATAGAACAATGATATGCAAAGGCAGCCTTCCTCCCAGAAACACGACGGGTGTCTGGGAATGCCAGTAGTTGTCTGCAACATCTTCGGGTAGGAAGAAACAGAGAGCCTCAATAACCAGTCCGTGGCAGACAGTGCAACACCACAGTAGAGGCCAGCGACCTTTGGAGGAGTAGGCTGTGAAAGAAACATTTTTTAAAGAGGTTTAACACAGGGCTAAGGTCTAACTGTAACTGTTGAGGTCTTATCGTCCCGAAATCGAAGAGAGAAGGAAGACGGGATAGGAAAAAGCCAGCCGTTCAGAGAACGAACATTATCCGTTCAGGATAAAATCCGCCTTTAAAAGACTTTATTTGGGTTTCAGGCCCAGTTTTCCATGACTATTTACTCTTGTGTCACCTGGTAGTTCACTATTCGATATTTTTCATCCTCGCATTATTTGGTAGTCCGGGAATTGAACCCGCAACCTAGAGCTAGGGTGAAGTTCTTACCATGAATAAATGTCATCAATGCTCCAAACAGAAAACAAGCCTGAACCAGCAAATAAGTTGGCTGCCGTTCCCATAACTCCTCTATGTTGTTGATCTTTACCAACCACTCCAAGAACTAAAGACAAATAAATGCAAATTAGAGAATGTACCTACAGAAATACAGACGAAAAACAACAGACTATGGTATCTCGGTAATTCTCTTTTCGTGGGGGAAAACTCCTAAACAGAATTTTGCAAGCCCATGTAGGTACCTAGACTGATGTCTTTTATGTAGGTACCTATCTAACAAGGCAGAAAATTTTAATATGCAAGCCCCCAAAAGAAGATTTTTCCCTACCTACTGGATAGGTGTGTATGTATTTGACCAAAATGAAAAGAAAACTTACTCCTCTCGCATTATTGGTGTCATCAATTTCCACTGCCATGGTTCAAAAGGCTGTAAAATGATGGTAAAATTATCCTTTTTCGCTGTGTAATATTTATTCATGCTTCATCGAAACCCATGGTTCGCGGTTAGTTCCTGGAAAGAAGAAATGTAGATATATATGTAGGTACCAAATTGAACATGACCGTAATTAGTGTAAGTAAATAGCGTTTAGGAATAATGTATGTAAAAATATTTACCAAACTGCAAAAACCCTATAGTTCCGCTGATCCCAGCCCCGCAGAGCACGCGAGCGGGGGGGCTCGGGCATCTAGGGGCCCCGCGCATGGACACATTTAGAGGCCCCAAAGATCTGTAATTTGGAGCATCCACCAGGTCCAGTCAATCTATTGACCAAGATGGCCCCTAGGTAAAACCCTACAGTTGGCCCAAAAAAGTTCGTACAAAGCTACAAATAGTTGTCTGTGTAATAAAAAGGGCTATAAAGTAGCTCTATGAAGCTTGGTCCGAAAATGTTAAAAAATCAAGCACATAGGTATGTACCTATTAGGCATTAAGTATACCTACATAATGAACCAAATACCTACATATTATGTAGATAGGTACAGCCATAGGTAGGTATTATAAATAAGTGCCTACAACAATATGTAGGTTTGTGTACTCAGATGTTTTTACTAGACAACGAGAGGTATTTTATCATATCAGCACTGTTTTTCTCATATTTTTTATTGAATTTATGCATTTCACCGTAAATATATCTAGTCTAGGTGTTATCATAACTAGGAAGATTGGAACATCCATCGTACCAGAGGAGCTGTTCAAGTCCATAACGAACAAAAATGTCGACCTTGGAATTAATTATTGCTTTCTAGAAAACGCATAAATGACCTTGTGATAAGGGCATAAATTATCTTGTGATAAATCTAATAAATATTAATATATTTATTGCAATGTGATAAACTCATAAAAAATGATCTTGAAATGAAAGCTCATACTGAATCTAATAGAATAATACATTAATATTAAACTTTATTAGCTATAATTTTAGACCCCTTTTGCTCTTACCTAAATTATCTCTTGGGTAAGTATAAAAGGTTATAATAGGTAAGTAGAAATTCATAACTGGTAAACAAGTAGGTACTTTACTTATTCCTACAATTTCCAACAAAAACAATTATACATTTAACAAACTAATGTTGATAAATAGATGAATTTGTTTGCATTACTAACTTTAAGAACGCAATTTTCCCACCATTAAATTCACTTGCCTACCCGAAACAATTATATTGTGATCACGTTTTAAAGTTCACACTATAAAAACTCACACGATGATAAAATAAAATTTCAAATCCCGACCTTTGTCTGGCTACAAAAGTTACATCAGTAATATAGAACTTAGCTATTCCCATGTACCTACCTAGGTATAATAAAAAAAAGAAGGAAAACGTGTGAGATAAACAGACGAGTTGAAAACGAAATAATTTGCGATTTAAAGAAGTTTTTTTTTTATATTTACTTTTCGTCCCTTTGTTTTTTAAAAGTTACATACCTATTTACTCACCTAAGGATATATTATACCTAGCTGCATATATTTATTCAAATGTAGAAGAATTCATTGGACTTTCTCCAACCCTGCCTTCCTTCTCTCTTCGCTTTCGGGACAATAAGACTACAGCAGTTACAGTTGTTAAAATCTAACTTTTTTTACCATACCTACACAAAAAGCCCACTCCGAGGGTTAGGTGTAGGGGCAAACAGCCCCAAAGGACGTTTTCTACGAATCTACCTACCTATGTAAATTACCCATATTTTTCTTCATTTGACTCCACAGGTGGTGGAGTTTCTCAAGCAAGAATACGAGGATCAACACGATTATGACGAAGACAAAGACACCAGCTCTTCGGATTTTGCTGAGAGCAGTTTTCCCTGTGATGTGGGATCTGACAGTACCAGTGTGCTACTCTCATCCCTATGTGTGGCTGTTATGTTCCTCATTCTAACTTATCAGTGTCTTTTCTGAGGAAAAGCTGTAAGGAGTGAAAGGTTAGGAAAAATACTTTCTAAATTACCTGTCCAACGAATGAAGGCAGTTATACATAAGTTTTATAGCTAGGGCCACCATTTTTGTGTTTAAATTGGTTTTACCTACTATCGGAGATAAAAAATAATATAATTAACTAAAAAAGTGTGAAACTAACCAATGACTTTCTCCAACCCTGCCTTCCTTCTCTCTTCGCTTTCGGGACAATAAGACTACAGCAGTTACAGTTGTTAAAATCTAACTTTTTTTTACCATGCCTACACAAAAAGCCTACTCCGAGGGTTAGGTGTAGGGGCAAACAGCCCCAAAGGACGTTTTCTACGAATCTACCTACCTACCTATGTAAATTACCCATATTTTTCTTCATTTGACTCCACAGGTGGTGGAGTTTCTCAAGCAAGAATATGAGGATCAACATGATTATGACGAAGACAAAGACACCAGCTCTTCGGATTTTGCTGAGAGTAGTTTTCCCTGTGATGTGGGATCTGACAGTACCAGTGTGCTACTCTCATCCCTATGTGTGGCTGTTATGTTCCTCATTCTAACCTATCAGTGCCTTTTCTGAGGAAAAGCTGTAAGGAGTGAAAGGTTAGGAAAAATACTAACTTTCTAAATTACCTGTTCAACGAATGAAGGCAGTTATACATAAGTTTTATCGTTAGGGCCACCATTTGAGTTTAACTTGGTTTTACTATCGGAGATAAAATAGGTAATATAATTAACTAAAAAAGTGTGAAATTAACCAATCAGATTGCTAGATTCAAGAAGTAATAAATAAATTGATCCTTAAAAATTAATAAAAAATAAACTAAAGTTATACTGGTGAAATACTCAAATAACAATAAACAAACACAAACTAAAAGCTTCGTTCATTCAACAGTTTTGTTTTCAAACTCGCGGGCTTTTCCCATATTTTTTCCCTTTCGCGGGCTTTTTTTCCCTCCCGCGTTGGAAGTAAAATGGGAGTGGACAACGAATTTTTCATTGGAAAAGTGAAGCTAGAAAATGGTAAAATTGTGATCGTGTGAACTGGGCTTTAACGCTCGAAACCGCTACATAACCCGCGAATTCAAATATTTATTTGATAGGTATTTTCAAAAAAGTGAAAAGTTGAAATTTGAAAATAGGTATATCAACAAAATCTGTGATAAAAACTGTAAAAAATTAAATATTCTTTAAATTTATTTGATTCAGTGAAGTTATCATAAGGTAAATAGGCAGTTACACACCTAAAAAATACATAAAAAAAATAGGGGCACCATATATGTATATTTCATTGACAAACTGAAAAACAGTGTGTACCAAGAGCTTTGTAGATATTCAACAAGTGTCCTCACCTCAGTGCCACTAAATTTTATTCACATGAAATACCTTTTACAAGAAGTAGTGGTAGGTAACTTATTGCTATTGCTAGTGATCATTATCAGTATTATTCTGTATAAGGAATGAAAAGTAGTGTCCAGTTTTAACTTCATTGTGGAATGGGCCACTTGGCCACTTCGTTTTACCTATCAGAAAATGATCCAAAATGCCCTATTGTCCATGCAGATGTGAAATTCTTTTTGATTGTGATCGTGTGAACTGGGCTTTAACGCTCGAAACCGCTACATAACCCGCGAATTCAAATATTTATTTGATAGGTATTTTCAAAAAAAGTGAAAAGTTGAAATTTGAAAATATATTATCAACAAAATCTGTGATAAAAACTGTAAAAATTTAAATTTTCTTTAAATTTATTTGATTCAGTGAAGTTATCATAAGGTAAATAGGCAGTTACATACCTAAAAAATACATGAAAAAAAATAGGGGCACCATAATTATTTCATTCACAAACACTGAAAAACAGTAAACAGTGTGTACTTACAAAGAGATTTGTAGAAATTGTAGATGTTCAACAAGTGTCCTCAGTCCCACTAAATTTTATTTGCATGAAATATCTTTTACAAGAAGTAGTGGTAACTTATTGCTATTGCTAGTGATCATTATCAGTATTATTCTGTATAAGGAATGAAAAATGTCCAGTTTTAACTTCATTGTGGAACGGGCCACTTACTTGGCCACTTCCTTTTACCCATCAGAAAATGATCCAAAATGCCCTATTGTCCATGCAGATGTGAAATTTCTTTTGATAACAGCACACAAAAATGTACCTAGTTATTGTGTTTTTTTTTTTTTTTTTGAATATTATTGTTGACAATTTTCTTTATTTTCAGATTGCCAAGAAACCTCAAACTGGGATCTTCACAAAAATGCACCAAATTCTGAAGTCAAGACCTTTGCTTTACTCACTGGGATCGGTGGCTGTATTGTACTTGTGGAAGAAGATCTATGGCAGATCTAAACCAGTGGTGTACAACAAGCAAGCAGTTGTGTTCATTACAGGATGTGACACTGGTTTAGGATACACCATGGCAATTTATTGTAAAGATAAACTCAACTTGAATGTGATTTCTACATGTGTTAGTAAGAACAGTGAAGGAGCTAGAAACTTAGAGAGGCATGGGATTACTGTGGTAGAGTTAGATCTTGCTAATGATGCAAGTATAGCTAACTGTTTTAAAAATACAGAAAGTTTTCTGAAAAATAATAATTTGCAATTGAAAATATTCATTAATAATGCTGCTATAATGGCTTTTGGTGAATTTGATTGGAAACCTACAGATTTAATTATGAAGGAGCTCAATATTAATCTGATTGGTCCCATGAAATTAACAAAGCTTTTCATGGACCTCATTCTGCTTAGAGAGGCATGGGATTACTGTGGTAGAGTTAGATCTTGCTAATGATGCAAGTATAGCTAACTGTTTTAAAAATACAGAAAGTTTTGTGAAAAATAATAATTTGCAATTGAAAATATTCATTAATAATGCTGCTATAATGACTTTTGGTGAATTTGATTGGAAGCCTACAGACTTAGTTATGAAGGAGCTCAATATTAATCTGATTGGTCCCATGAAATTAACAAAGCTTTTCATGGACCTCATTCTCACCCATAGTACAAGGCTCATTAATATTTGTTCTCATTGTTCAATAGAGACATTGCCTGGGTTAGTACCATACGGTATGAGCAAGTCAGCTCTGTTAGCCTGGACCAATGGACTAAGAACAGAACTTAATAAATACAAAATCAAAGTAATTGCTGTGATACCAGGCTCATTTTATACTCAGACTAGCATCATGTCAGACCCACAATATTATCTTTCTATGATGAGACAAAATATGGCAAACAGACCACAACCTATTCAAGAAATGTATGGGGATTATTTTGATACTTATATCAACTATGTAGATTCTATTTCAAAGTATTCAGTGAGCCTTGATAAACCATTATGTATTGAGGATGATCAAATTATGAAAAACATTCATGGGGCTCTTGTTGATAAGGACCCTAGAGCTTTTTACTCATGTACTAATGAGTTTAGATATAGATTTTATCATTTCTTTTTCAAGTTTCTTCCAATATCTTATTTGAAAGATAGACTTATCATGCATTTTATGCAAATGCCTCAATATAACACACAGAAAGTAAAATGAGTTCCTTTTAATAATAATAATAATAATAATAATAATAATTGCCTTCAAGCTTTAAATATCTTGCTCGAAACATCATATAGGTATCTTATATCCTACTTCTAATTTAATGTGAGTAAAATGACTCTTTTGGGTGCATTACTTAAATGTAATTAAGATTATTATAATATTGTAAATATGTTGTTTTTTTCTTCAAATTTTATTCACTAACTTTATGTTGAATATACTTGGTTTAAATTTTGTAATTTTATCAAATGTTACTTTGTGGTTTATCAAATGCAAGCACACAGATAGCTCATTTTTAGGTAGATGAAAAAAAGACCATCTGGCATTCTGAGAGCAACTTTGTACTTCATCTTTCGCAAAATTTTGATGTCACAACAACTATTATCATGCTTATGTAAGGTTTTTCTTCAATATTACGTCACAACTTCTGCAAAGTGTGAAATGCATGGTATGAAGTATTTTATTATTATTGAACGTGGGCCTTATGAAAAAAATATCTGAATGAATGATTGTTATGCAGTGTCCTGGACACATTAGCTTCCTTGTGTGATTTTATTATTCCTTTTATGATTTTACTATTTCCTTTATGTTTTTCGCTCTCCCTTTCATACCTGTATCCTATATTGCATTCTGAACTTAATATGTAGTGTATGCATTTCTGCAACCGCATGTTGGTATTGAGATTTACTTGAGTTTGTCCTTACGTTTTCGATTTTTACTTATGCACTATTATTTGTGTTGTTTCTGTAAAATATGTAATTGCATTAAGCAAATTTTGCTCATACACATAGAATATAATATTATGTATGTAGATAAATTAGGTATAGATACGTTACAATAATTTCACTTGTAGGGATTCCCTGCCACAATCCAATATCGACTTCTAATATGCCTAGTTGAAAAAGGAAAAAAAAAACACACACACACACATCAGGTTGTCGTAATATGGGAATAATAATAGGTTGTGTGGGTAGTTTCCTTTGAAAAAAAAACTTTGATTTGATAAATTTGCACTTAAACCTCATGGAGGTCCGAGTATTTACCTACCTACCTATTAGTTCTACAGATTTTTTTTCCAATTTCGGTAAAATTTAATTTTCTACGGCCAAAGCAACTTCTGTACTTTTATCAGACATCCAACTATTTTTCTTGGCAAATAGCAAAAAAATACCTTGAATATGTCAAAGTAACCATTGCTAAATTATCAAACAGGTACCTACCTAATTATTGAAAAATGGCAAAAAAAATGGCGAGATAAGTAAGCAGGACGTACACGGGTCCTTCATTTACTTATAAACGTATGAATGATAAGAGGTAATTTACTAGTGGTGTTAACGACTGTTCAATTAGGTATGGGTGAAAAACTCCCCAAAACGTATGTTCTCATGGTTCTGACCTTACACTAATGAGGTTCATATGGGTGATGAATTGTTGATAGTTAACTAACTATAAGTTGTCAAAAGGGTATGGTTGCTTTAAGAAAAAAATGTAGGTACCTACCTAGTAAAAAAAAGTAAAAACACACACATTTATTATTGATTCTCATAATTATGGTAAATTTATGTATAGGTACACACATAAATATTGTTTTCCTTTAAAAAAAAGTCCACTTTTTTATGTCATTCACTTTTGGAACTAGACTACTCATTTGTATGTTGTTGGTTGTTCAACAGACCCACAGGTTACCATTAACATATAAGAGGTGTTAGATATCTAGGTGCCTGCCTGACTAGCTTGGAGGGAAGCGGGTTCGATTTTGTAATCGCCAGATCGCGGGTTCGATTCCCGTCCGGGGCGGATTTTATCCTGAACAGATGAGGTTTTTTCTCGGAACGACTGGCTTTCTCCTATCAGTCCTATCCTGGCTTCCTTCTCTCTTCGCTTTCGGGACGTTTCCTCTGTCAAACATCTTGGGAAAAAGAAAAAAAAAAAATACCTTATGGGTACTTACACCTCCTTAGTCCTTACTAGTATGTACATACTTTACTTGCTAAGAACAGGAACTTATTAGTAGATGCCATTTTGCATTCCTATCAGTTTTATGATTTCTAGAAATCACATTTTTGTATACCAGATCAGGTGGTCTATGCGCTGGCATGCCACATATCACTATAACAGGTATGCATAGCTCATTAACCTGGTATGAAAATTAATTCTTCATATGGGTGATGAATTGTTGATAGTTAACTAACTATAAGTTGTCAAAAGGGTATGGTTGCTTTAAGAAAAAAATGTAGGTACCTAGTAAAAAAGTAAAAACACACACATTTATTATTGATTCTCATAATTATGGTAAATTTATGTATACATACATAAATATTGTTTTCCTTTAAAAAAAAGACCACTTTTTTATGTCATTCACTTTTGGAACTAGACTACTCATTTGTATGTTGTTGGTTGTTCAACAGACCCACAGGTTACCATTTTACCATTAGCATATAAGAGGTGTGAGATACCTAGGTACCGGCCTGGTTAGTTTGGAGGGAAGCACGTCTGCTTTGTAAGCGCTAGGTCGCGGGTTCGATTCCCGTCCGGGGCGGATTTTATCCTGAACAGATGAGGTTTTTTTCTCGGAACGACTGGCTTTCTCCTATCAGTCCTATCCTGGCTTCTTTCTCTCTTCGCTTTCGGGACGTTTCCTCTTTCAAACACCTTGGGAAAAAGAAAAAAAATACCTTATGGGTACTTACACCTCCTAAGTCCTTACTAGTATGTACATACTTTACTTGCTAAGAACAGGAACTTATTAGTAGATGCCATTTTGCATGCCTATCAGTTTCATGATTTCTAGAAATCACATTTTTGTATACCAGATCAGGTGGTCTATGCGCTATGCGCTGGCATGCCACATATCACTATAATAGGTATGCATAGCTCATTAACCTGGTATGAAAATTAATTGAACAAATATGTAAAAAGTTATGTCCAATTAGGTAAATACTTGAATTTTCAAACCTTCTGTGTCCCTTTTGTGTGAACAATTTTCCATTTCCTGCCATGAAAATAAGGAATGCCTCATTAGAATATGAAATCTCAGTCAATGACGCATACCTTCACGTCATAATACTTGTGATACGGAATTTAACCGTTCTGAACAGTCAGGCACTATCATTAGACACTTTAGACCTCACAAAGTAAATCACACACTTTTTTATGGTAGGTAGGAAAAGGAATAGTTCAGAATATGGCACTTATTTTTCCAAAATATGGCACTAAAAAACATGGCAATATGGCACTTATTTTGGGAAAATATGGCATTTATAATTTAAAATCATGGCAAAATAAGCGATTTTTTCAAGTATCAGAGGCAACTGTTTTACATTTTTCCTTGGAACGTCAAATAAAAATTGAACGTTAAACGTTTTAAAATAATTTTCCATTGTTTTTGACTTCAGATTTGGATTTTTGAGGAGTTTTTACCTAGAAATAACCTTCTGTGTCCCTTTTGTGTGAACAATTTTCCATTTCCTGCCATGAAAATAAGGAATGCCTCATTAGAATATGAAATCTCAGTCAGTAACGCATACCTTCACGTCATAATAATTGTGATGAGGAATTTAACCATAGTTCTGAACAGTCAGGCACTATCATTAGACACTTTAGACCTCACAAAGTAAATCAATCACACACTTTTTTATGGTAGGTAGGAAAAGGAACGCTTGGGGCACAGCTAGAAATTTCCTTCCCGTACCTCTTGCATTGCAGACATCAGGTATTTTAGTTTTAATGATTTTTTAACAACCATCTCTCCGTTGATACCTACTAGATCTACCTATCTTGATCTCAATTATGTAGGTATTGTAGGTGGATTCAGATCGGTACGTATCGCTATTTCAATTATGTACATAGGTGGGTAATTTCCTTCCCGTACCTCTTGCATTGCAGACATCAGGTATTTTAGTTTTAATGATTTTTTAACAACCATTTAACAACCACGTTGATACCTACCACATCTACCTATCTTCATCTCAATTATGTAGGTATTGTAGGTGGATTCAGATCGGTACGTATCGCTATTTCAATTATGTACATATAGGTGGGTCCAAATATTTCTATTTTTTTCTAGTCTTGATAGTAGGTAATTATGTCAAAGCATCAGGCATTCCAGTATTACAGGAATAAGGGCTCGTGACACAATTAGCGCCTGGAAATTTTTCCGGTTTTCATATTTTGAATAACAAGAACCTACCTACCTACATGTTGTAGCTAGGTATGTTCTAGGTATGTTAACCTACATGTTGTACAGGTATACATATACAATATACATAGATATATGTAGGTATCAGGTAAAGGCACTCACCCAGTGAATGTTGTCAAAGGGCTTTGCACAACTTCCTCCGGATCAGAAACTTCGGGGTATTTTCATGATGATTCAGTTGGCATAGTGGAGCGGAGAGAAATGCGAATAAAGCTTTTAGCTCTCCGCTCAATGCGGTTTGAATTCAATCCACCTGCTCGCTACCGGTTTTCATATTTTGAATAACAAGAACCTACCTACCTACATGTTGTAGCTAGGTATGTTCTAGGTATGTTAACCTACATGTTGTACTGGTAGACATATACAATATAACATCGATATATGTAGGTATCAGGTAAAGGCACTCACCCAGTGAATGTTGTCAAAGGGCTTTGCACAACTTCTTTGCACGCAACAAAGGTGTGTTCCGGCGGAACATTTGATTTTTGACAAAAATACGGATTGTTCCGGGAAATAACGTACGGTTGGCAACCCTATTCTAAACTGACAGTCTAAATAAAGCACTGCTTATTCTTAACTGCATCAGCGAGTAGGTAATATTTAAATACATATAGGTATACACAATTACACACTGCGTGCTGAGGTCGGAACTTGGCCTGGCACACACACACACACACACACACTGCCGCGTGCGCTTAGACCACAAGGTTTGGGGAGAAGATGAAATGACATCCCGCGTAAGGTGCCAGAACACCGGTAGAGTCTACCAAGTTTGTACCTACCTAAAGAGTGTAGTTCCGCGAGACCAAGTGTAGCGAAAAAGTCTACTCTACAGTATACCTACTGGAACCTTTACAGATCAGTACATTTTTTCAATGCATGTTCAGAGCAGTAAGGAAAAACAATATTGAACGACATTAAAGTAGGTAATAATTAGCTTTGTGTCTCTTGGTAGAGTAATTATAAGAAAATGCAGTGGATATTGGATAATGCTAATTGGCAATTAAGTTGAGATTACCAATAGCTGTTAGAGATCAGGTGCTAGCAGCTTTGATTAATTCAATTCCTAATATACCGATTTTAACACCCCTATTTTGAGCTGGATTTACTACCGGTAGAGTCTACCAAGTTTGTACCTACCTAAAGAGTGTAGTTCCGCGAGACCAAGTGTAGCGAAAAAGTCTACTCTACAGTATACTGGCACCTTTACAGATCAGTACATTTTTTCAATGCATGTTCAGAGCAGTAAGGAAAAACAATATTGAACGACATTAAAGTAGCTAATAATTAGCTTTGTGTCTCTTGGTAGAGTAATTATAAGAAAATGCAGTGGATAATGCTAATTGGCAATTAAGGTGAGATTACCAATAGCTGTTAGAGATCAGGTGCTAGCAGCTTTGATTAATTCAATTCCTAATATACCGATTTTAACACCCCTATTTTGAGCTGGATTTAATTACCGAAATCAGTGACGGATAGAAGGTAGGCGTCCACAAAAGAGAACCGATCATCGACCATAGCCTATTACCGACCCAAGAGAAAATAAACAATGCTAATGAATAGAAGCGTCCTCAACGGAGAACTGGTCATAGCTGCGACCATAGTACCAACCCTCTCAGACAATCAAGAAATTGAGCTGAGTATTTTTTCTGCGATGGTCTCCGCAAGGGTTAATGATCCATGGTCGCCCTTGTGACAAGACAAGGAATCTCAAACCAAGATAGCTTTGACTGTCTGAATTCCTGAGAAGACGTATATTTCAATTTTAGGTAAGTACTACCTAAAAGCACATATCATTATCCGATCCATTCCTTTGTCTTCTTTTTGTCGCTCCTGCTCTGATACCAGATAGTCGATAACTCGATAATGTTAAATGAACAATCCGTTCTATGATGCAACACTGGCCAGTGTCCGAGAGAACTTCCCCCAGTATGTCGAGGAAATTGAAGGAACGGCCGACGGAGCTAAGGTCCCATTCCACAAGGTAAGGAGCCAAATTTTCATTCATGTGTCATTGTTGTCAAACACTGAACGTACTCACATGTACCACTGATATTAAATGACATATTATTACGTTGATACCTACCACATCTACCTATCTTCATCTCAATTATGTAGGTATTGTAGGTGGATTCAGATCGGTACGTATCGCTATTTCAATTCTGTACATAGGTGGGTCCAAATATTTCTTGGATGCATTTCGCACTTGACCTTTGCTATTTCTTTAGCAAGGGAAATTTCAGGCTGGTATACTCTCTGTTTAAAGTCCCCCAGCCAGGCTATCAATAAAAATTTAATCAATTACCTACATTCATTATCTACATTCTGATTATCTTCCTAGAAGTAGTGTCATCGATCTCAAGATACAAGTACCTATGAGGTATTGTAATGTCATTCATAGCTCTGGTTTAATTTTAAAATTAAATCAATTTCTTGATAATTTACTTTATCAGTTGGTGATACATATCTATTATATGTCAGTAATGTATCAACTTTGGTTACTTACAGGGTCGCACATTCAGCGGTATCATCAAGAGCTTCCTGGAAACATCCGGATGGATGCATTTCGCACTTGACCTTTGCTATTTCTTTAGCAAGGGAAATTTCAGGCTGGTATACTCTCTGTTTAAAGTCCCCCAGCCAGACTATCAATAAAAATTTAATCAATTACCTACATGCATTATCTACATTCCGATTATCTTCCTAGAAGTAGTGTCATCGATCTCAAGATACAAGTACCTATGAGGTATTGTAATGTCACTCATAACTCTGGTTTAATTTTAAAATTAAATCAATTTCTTGATAATTTACTTTATCATTGGTGATACAATACATATCTATTATCTGTCAGTAATGTATCAACTTTGGTGATTTACAGGGTCGCACATTCAGCGGTATCATCAAGAGCTTCCTGGAAACATCCGGCCCCCTGAACGACACCTATTTGCCCCTGTATGAAACAGACGCAGGTCGTCGGGTCTATGATGCAACACTGGCCAGTGTCCGAGAGAACTTCCCCCAGTATGTCGAGGAAATTGAAGGAACGGCCGACGGAGCTAAGGTCCCTTTCCACAAGGTAAGGAGCCAAATTTTCATTCATGTGTCATTGTTGTCAAACACTCAACGTACTCACATGTACCACTGATATTAAATGACATATTATTAGGTACTTAGTGATTCTGACGATCTTTCCAAAAGTGTTGGCACTACCCTTAAAACTAAGGTTTAGAGTCTGAAGACTGTAGTCCGAATTTTAGATTTCAGAGTCCGAATTCCAGTTGATAATCTCCCAAAGGTTCAAGGTCCTCCTCGAAAACTTGAATTTCGGTTCGTTCGATCAGTTAATATTTGGGTACGTTCTACATTTTTTTTTCTTACCCCCTACAGCTTGGGATAAGTAGGGGTTAAACTGCGGGAGGAAAGGGACTTTTCAGTCTCATTCTGGCAGGATAAACAAAGTATATTCCATTTTCAGCTGTTCCTGTTGCACATGGATGACATTACACCCAATGTAGTACACCGAAAATCTGCCGTAGAGGGAACAGTGGGCTGCTCCAGCGTATGTTGTAACCAAAAAAATGAGGTGAGTGAATTTCCCACTTCTAGTTTCACTGGTGCTGGCCACAGCTATGCCATGTTCATGCCCTATCACAATATAAATCGAAAATACAAATACATAATAAAAAAAGGAATAAAATTAATTAATGTCAAAACCCGGAACCTGCCAACCCAGCCAGACCAAGTGCAATGTTCGTATGACCGTTGTTTATACCCAAGTCTAGTTTTAAACTCGATTCTAGTTCTAGGGAGCTCTATTTCAATTTATTCAGGTATGCGCATAAAAAATGGCTATGTAAACTTTACAGTGACAGTTAGTGTCACCTTTAAACAGTGTTTCATTTGGGATCAACGGCCTAATAGTACCCTTTTAGTACTTACCCTTTAGTCAATTTGTTATTAACTCTGGACGTAAAACATTTTGGTTTCGGGATGTTTTCACGTCAAGGCCCGTTTCCATTTTTCGTGAGTTTCATCCGATTTCTTTCCGAGTGTCCTTGAAGGCAATGAGACTGTTCTCACTACACAAGACACGATTATTTTTTCAAACGACAAGTAGGCCTGTTTTTTTACTCGGCTAGGTAGTCTATAATTGCAATAAAAACTCGTTTTTCCGTTGTACTCACACCCGCAATATCTATGTGCTTTACTTTCTATCGCCCCCACCTTCCCCGGAGGGTACAACTATTGACTAGTCACTAGTCGACCATTCCTAGAAATTTTCCTTTTATGGTAAATTTTTCCCCAAATGCAAAACCCCTTTTTGTTTTTTTGTTTTTTTTTTTTTTTTTTTTCGCAAAAAATATTTGTTCTTAAAGTTTTATATTTTCCCCTGAAAATGCTTGAAATATGGCAAAATGTATGGCAAAATAACCTAAAAATGCTTAAAATATGGCAAAATGCATGGCAAAATACGGCATTTTAGGCTTTTTATGGCATTTATTTTTCCTAATTTCGCTAAAATATGGCAAAATAGTATGTCGCCATGGCAATATGGCATTTGAACTTCCTTACTAATGACTAATGGGTCTGGCTTGGGGCAGAAAAGGAACCTTACACAAAATTATAATTGAAATTGCATGTTTCACGGATTCGAGCTTCATAAACGAAGTGGTAATGCAATCGCTCATTTTTGGCCTTCGACTGGATTATGTCATCGAATTCAAGGAGATCGGCCAAAATGCGGAAGAAACGCGAGATGGGATTAGGTCTTCACGATGCAGAGTGCACCCCGAAACAGTCACGACCTAGTGAAATACACTAATTGCTACCCTAACGTTATCAGTCATACACAACGTTGCTCAACTTCAGTAACACTCGTTTACTAAAACGAAGTGTTAAGTGTTTATTTTATTGAACTATGCACTACCTAGGTAGGTACCTAAAGTCCGACAAACACTTGGACATCAAAGAGGAACGCCGCTCGAAAGATAAGTCCGTGGGTATCAAGCTATCAAGACGGTCTAGTAGGTAAGTTTGGTAAGTAAAGAAAATAGATGTAACAAGCCAGCAATAAAACGGACATAATGGGGACATCTTATTTTCTTGTTCTAGCACTACCTAGGTAGGTACCTAAAGTCCGACAAACACTTGGACATCAAAGAGGAACGCCGCTCGAAAGATAAGTCCGTGGGTATCAAGACGGTCTAGTAGGTAAGTTTGGTGAGTAAAGAAAATAGATGTAACTAGCCAGCAATAAAACGGACATAATGGGGACATCTTATTTTCTTGTTCTAAACTGACAATATAAATAAGGCACTGCTTATTCTTATCTGCATCAGCGAGTAGGTAATATTTAAATACATATAGGTATACACAATTACACACTGCGTGCTGAGGTCGGAACTTGGCCTGGCACACACACACACACACACACACTGCCGCGTGCGCTTACTCGCTTAGACCACAAGGTTTGGGGAGAAGATGAAATGACATCCCGCGTAAGTTGCCAGAACGCCGTCGGAACTGTATACCTATTTTGTACACACGAGGGACACACTATGAAGTGGGATTTGATGTGGTAAGTAAATACCTAGGGGGTTCTCTCCAATATATTAGAGATTAGACTATCACTGGATTTCACCAATTTCAGTCCTTAGAAAGCCTGTTTAGCTAACAGCCTGTTAAGTTCTATTTGATATGTATAGGCTTAACAGGACTGTTAACAGACTGATAGGGGCTAAAAAGAAGGTTGATTAAATCCAGGCTATCCATGTTTAAATTAGTGGTTGGGTAGAAGAGCTCACGTGAAAACCCTGCCAAATGGGAGTCAACGGATTGAGTCCAATTAGCCTTTTTTTACGATTGAATCCTTTTTACATGGTTTTACTTAACTTGAGATCTCTGTTTGTTTGTAATTTGTTTGCTTGTTTGGGTCAAATCTTGTAACTAAAATTTGGGCCACTTCCACTGGTCCGATTGACCTAAATTTAGGGTAAGTTATGTATCTTGGATGACAATAGAATATTTCGTGGAATTTGACCCCCCCGCTCTCACCGTTTTCCACACAGGGTGTAACCTATGTTTTGTGGTCATATTTTTTTATCCGAACTGAGTCCCGATGCTTTTGGGTCACTAACGAAGTCAGCCCGTTTAGTGGACGGGTTCACTAAGTGGATTTTAGTGACGGGGTATCTCCTATTACTAGATGATGGACCTATTACTAGGTACCTCCTTGTATCTTCCTCAACAATCATGGATATAATTATTAAGTACCTAGTTTGTTATCAGTTATCGTTATCATCCATATCAAAACATCGATCGATAATGTTTAGTGGACGGGTTCACTAAGTGGATTTTAGTGACGGGGTATCTCCTATTACTAGATGATGGACCTATTACTAGGTACCTCCTTGTATCTTCCTCAACAATCATGGATATAATTATTAAGTACCTAGTTTGTTATCAGTTATCGTTATCATCCATATCAAAACAGCGATCGATAATTTAAGGTCTGTTTTTCATTCCTACGCCGCATCGATGCGGCGTTCACTCTGCGTCAGGAGTGGGGGTAAAAAGTGGAAATTCAACAAACATGACGCATGACGACATCTAGTGGAGAAATTACGAAACATTTTTTTCATTTCCCTCAATACAATTACAATATGGCGGAACCTGAAGCTACTCGAGACTCGCATCAGGGATTTAAGACGCAGCGTTGACGCTAAAGTAGGGGAAGTGGAATGAAAAACACGCGTCGGGTTCGCATCGCACCCACGTCGGAATGAAAAACAGACCTTTAATTAACGTCATCGGAAATTTCCTATTGAACAGTACCTATACAAAGACTACAGAGAGTCAATTTGGAAATTTACATAGATACACATCCTCTCTTGTCATCATGATTTTCGAAGGAAATTCTGTTTCTTAGCATGTAGGTAGGAAGGTACCTACTTGATTAGATAAATTAGGTATAGGTTCTTGATTAGTCAGCTAGAAATTTCCTTCCCGTACCTCTTGCATTGCAGACATCAGGTATTTTAGTTTTAATGATTTTTTAACAACCATTTAACAACCACGTTGATACCTACCACATCTACCTATCTTCATCTCAATTATGTAGGTATTGTAGGTGGATTCAGATCGGTACGTATCGCTATTTCAATTATGTACATATAGGTGGGTCCAAATATTTCTATTTTTTTCTAGTCTTGATAGTAGGTAATTATGTCAAAGCATCAGGCATTCCAGTATTACAGGAATAAGGGCTCGTGACACAATTAGCGCCTGGAAATTTTTCCGGTTTTCATATTTTGAATAACAAGAACCTACCTACCTACATGTTGTAGCTAGGTATGTTCTAGGTATGTTAACCTACATGTTGTACAGGTATACATATACAATATACATAGATATATGTAGGTATCAGGTAAAGGCACTCACCCAGTGAATGTTGTCAAAGGGCTTTGCACAACTTCCTCCGGATCAGAAACTTCGGGGTATTTTCATGATGATTCAGTTGGCATAGTGGAGCGGAGAGAAATGCGAATAAAGCTTTTAGCTCTCCGCTCAATGCGGTTTGAATTCAATCCACCTGCTCGCTATATATGATCTATGCTCTCCGCTCCACCTTGGTTTTAGCCTAAGATGCTTTCGAATTCATGATGGAAATTCCGATCTCCCCTTTTGATCACTGCAATCAGATGACTTTTGGGGCACCCTGTATCGGAAAACAGTTGAAAACCAATCAAATAATTAAATATAAATTATCAACATATAATACTCCTACCTATGTACAATATAAACATACATCTATGTACAATGTTCATAATAAATTGTATAGAAAATTGGCATCAAGTTGACTTTGGTTACATCACCATAGGCTGGTTGGTTATCAAGGCAAGTTTTCAAAGCTCACGTGTTTTAATCCTTATCTGGAGGCATAATCATCTGTGGAGCATAACCACTGGGCGAGGTTAGTTCTCTCTGAAGCATTTTGTTTCGTCTTTGAAGCCTCACCAGAACTGCTAATCCTCATAGCTCTGTTGTTATGTGGTCAGTAAGTCAGTATCAAGATTGTAGACTGATAAGGACAAAAAAAAGAAAAAAAAATCGAAGAAAAAATAAAAATAATTTCATCTTTCATAAGATCATAAGCCTTTGTGGGTAACTCTCTTGACATTTGACCAATCCCGATAAGAGCAACTTTGTATAGGTCTTCTTCTTTTTACCGGAACGGCATAGCTAAATTTAGCTCTGGGCGTATTCTAATACCTACTTTATTCCATCTCGAATTACCTATTTACATTTTTTTTACCCTATTAGGTAGTATTACTTAAAAAATTACGTATTCATAATTATGAACCATAAAACTTAAATGTTATGGTGTTGAATTACCCACTGCAATCAGATGACTTTTGGGGCACCCTGTATCGGAAAACAGTTGAAAACCAATCAAATAATTAAATATAAATTATCAACATATATACTCCTACCTATGTACAATATAAACATACATCTATGTACAATGTTCATAATAAATTGTATGGAAAATTGGCATCAAGTTGACTTTGGTTACATCACTATAGGCTGGTTGGTTATCAAGGCAAGTTTTCAAAGCTCACGTGTTTTAATCCTTATCTGGAGGCATAATCATCAGTGGAGCATAACCACTGGGCGAGGTTAGTTCTCCCTGAAGCATTTTGTTCCGTCTTTGAAGCCTCACCAGAACTGCTAATCCTCAGAGCTCTGTTGTTATGTGGTCAGTAACAAGATTGTAGACTGATAAGGACAAAAAAAAAAAAAAAAAAAATCGAAGAAAAAATAAAAATAATTTCATCTTCCATAAGATCATAAGCTTTTGTGGTTAACTCTCTTGACATTTGACCAATCCCGATTAGAGGAACTTCGTATAGGTCTTCTTCTTCTTCTTACCGGAACGGCATAGCTAAATTTAGCTCTGGGCGGATTCTAATACTTTATTCCATCTCGAATTATTTACATTTTTTTTTACTCTATTAGGTAGTATTAGTTAAAAAATTACGTATTCATAATTATGAACCATAAAACTTAAATGTTATGGTGTTGAATTACTTTTTACACACCTCTCGGGTGAGAGGAAAAATTTAGTCCACCCCCGTCCGTCAAAATTAGAAAGGCACTATCAAGATCAAGGAGGTATAACAATGAAACAGTTGCGTATTTGAGGGAAAATATGCCACCTGCCTCGGTGGTGTAATGGTCAAGACGCTCGCCTGGTAAACAGGAGGGCTCAGGTTCTATCCCAGTAGAGACATAGAATTTTATCCTCATGTATTTGAGAAATTGACAACATGATAATAGAGTTCCAACGGTTAGGTGGTGGAGAACGCCTCAGGCGTGACCAAGCCTACTGGTTACAGTTGGAAAAGGCGAACATCTTCTGGCCAAAAAGGATCTTCTCCGTTTCTTAAACGGGAGTCTAATTCATAACCCTCAAATCTGAGGTCACACATTGGCAGGATTCTTTTACTCCACTTTAACTTTCAATTTCAACATGTAACTTATTGTGTCATTAAAGCTTCCAACTTATAACTAATTGTTTCAATCATTATGAATTTTCATACTTAAAATGGTTTTCTTCTAAATAAATTGATTACAGGGTCTGTACCCTTGACAAATGGAGTGTGCCCGGAGGCATGTGATGTGTTCCAATTCACTCGACCACATATCATTATCCGATCCATTCCTTTGTCTTCTTTTTGTCGCTCCTGCTCTGATACCAGATAGTCGATAACTCGATAATGTTAAATGAACAATCCGTATGACGGTGAGGTAAAAGTTGTTTCGTGCACACGATCTTAATGCAAATCTCTACAATGTCAATGTCGCGGGGATTTGGAAAGAATTCAAAGTTCATGATCAGACGCGGGTGATCACAAGCCTCAAGCGATCAGTTAGAAATCTCACGATATCCGAGATATATTAAAAGATTACAAATTAATAGGTATTAAAGGCAAAATGATAACCGGTTGATAGCTTGGCAGGTCGGTAGATTAATCCGACGGACGTCTGAGTTTCACAAGGAAAATTCTTATTGTAAAAATTAATACTTTTACGAATTGACAAGATGGCAGGAAGGTATGTGGCTACCTATAGGTGACTATGGCTAATAAAATTTATACCTTATAGGTACCTACATATCTTCTAAAGGTGCACATATGTATATAGTAGTATGACTGATCTATCAACTTGGGTTGGTCCAGTGAGTCTAGTGAGTACTTAAACCGCCTGTCTGTCATGAACAACACGGTCAGTATCAATCAAGAGACTAGTTTCCACTCAAATTTCGACTGCACATGCTTCAGGGTTTAATTCCGGCTATTTCTAAATGCCTGTAAAGGTAGAAACACACTGCTCTCACGTCACGTGAGCTCATGGGGAGTCAGAAAGACGTGGAATTAAGTTCTCCCATAGTATAGTAGGTCATTTCGTTCACGATAGCTACACTGCCCTCACGTCATGTCACGTCACGTTGTCGGTAGTGTGTTTCTACCTCAAGTATCTGAAAGATGGTACCACACATTGAACAATTGAAAATTAAACATAGAATGATAATGAAATTATTCCAACACGTGCATTTTTTAATGGAACACGTTTATCTTGATTTTTATATAATTGTTTTCTGTTTTCAATATAAACAGAGGTTTATATCTAGTATGGTGGATTGGTGATATGATATCTTGAAGCTAACCATGCTCCATGCTAAACTAACCACAAGTCTCCCGATACTTGAACATGCTCGCGTTAGCCTTGAAAAATGCAAAAATCATGAACTTGAGAATTACCATGTAGTAAAATGAGATATGAGATAAATGTGCCCAAGTAGAACTATATCATGTGTAGAATTATAGATATAGCTAGGGATAGGTTAATGAATAATGAGCAACTAACATTAGTGTTTGAGACACAAGTGTGTTGCCGGGTGATTAAAAAACTGTGCCTAATGAACAAGAGTGCGACAGTGCCAAATTCCTTTTGCATATACATTTTGAACACCTTACATAACTTTGCTTGACCAATAGATCAGTATTGGGTTTCGCCGTTTCGCAAATTCGCTATTTACGTAACAAACTATATAGATACCTTCTACTGAAGTATAAAACCTACGAGTACCAATACTTGAACTTACTTCTGGTACCTACTATCAAATTTGGAAAACAGTAATCATCATTATAGGACCTATGGGTGAAGCTCATGCATTCATACCAAAACCTTCAGTCTTCCGGATTTGAAAATGATCTAAGTAATCTACTTCATGGTTCTCTAGTAAAATCAAACCCTGCTATTTACTATCTCGATTTATTAGGCAAGGAAGTAACGAGATGAAATATTAGTACCTATACTTACTAAAGGTTCTTAATGCACGTAGGTAAGTTGGTAAGTTCCTACTAATGACAATGAATTACACCAAGGTACATAGATATTAGAGAAAGATTTATTTGATTGGGTAGAACTGCAAGATCACAAGAGCTTTGGTATATTTTAGTAACAAGTAGGTATGAGAAAACATGATATTATACAGTTGTAATTTTTGGAAATTAAGTTCTTATTTTGTTGCACTTCATAATAATGTAGGTACCTATGTATGATACTTATGTATGGGTATCTAGGTATCTACTCTAGGTGCAGATATATGTATTTAACATGTATGATAATTAATTAACTATGTATGATAATTCAGTTCTTATTTTGTTGCACTTCATATCAATGTAGGTACCTATGTATGATACATTGATACAAGGTTCTGAAATAATTGGTACCTACCTAGGCCTATAATTATTGAGTCGACTCAAATATGAGAACCAAAAAATAGGTAATTTTCATCCAAGAGACTTTAATGTTTCCGGGTATTCTTATTTTTGTTTTGATGGAGGTTTTTCTTTATGAACATAATTTACTACAAAATTGAACTTCCTTTATCAGTTTTAAAAAATATTGGTAAGTTTGATAACGATAAAATACATAAAACATAGCTAGTTAGCTAGGGTGATTGCTTTGGGCTGACATTTATTTGGTTTTTGCTACAAAAAATTCACGAGTGGATGCATTTCGCACTTGACCTTTGCTATTTCTTTAGCAAGGGAAATTTCAGGCTGGTATACTCTCTGTTTAAAGTCCCCCAGCCAGGCTATCAATAAAAATTTAATCAATTACCTACATTCATTATCTGCATTCGGATTATCTTCCTAGAAGTAGTGTCATCGATCTCAAGATACAAGTACCTATGAGGTATTGTAATGTCATTCATAGCTCTGGTTTAATTTTAAAATTAAATCAATTTCTTGATAATTTACTTTATCAGTTGGTGATACATATCTATTATATGTCAGTAATGTATCAACTTTGGTTACTTACAGGGTCGCACATTCAGCGGTATAATCAAGAGCTTCCTGGAAACATCCGGCCCCCTGAACGACACCTATTTGCCCCTGTATGAAACAGACGCAGGTCGTCGGGTCTATGATGCAACACTGGCCAGTGTCCGAGAGAACTTCCCCCAGTATGTCGAGGAAATTGAAGGAACGGCCGACGGAGCTAAGGTCCCTTTCCACAAGGTAAGGAGCCAAATTTTCATTCATGTGTCATTGTTGTCAAACACTCAACGTACTCACATGTACCACTGATATTAAATGACATATTATTAGATGTCGAGGAAATTGAAGGAACGGCCGACGGAGCTAAGGTCCCTTTCCACAAGGTAAGGAGCCAAATTTTCATTCATGTGTCATTGTTCTCAAACACTCAACGTACTCACATGACATATTATTAGGTACTTGGTGATTCTGACGATCTTTTCAAAAGTGTTGGCACTACCCTTAAAACTAAGGTTTAGATTAGAGTCTGAAGACTGTAGTCCGAATTTTAGATTTCAGAGTCCGAATTCCAGTTGATAATCTCCCAAAGGTTCAAGGTCCTCCTCGAAAACTTGAATTTCGGTTCGTTCGATCAGTTAATATTTGGGTACGTTCTACATTTTTTTTTCTTATCTCCCAAAGGTTCAAGGTCCTCCTCGAAAACTTGAATTTCGGTTCGTTCGATCAGTTAATATTTGGGTACGTTCTACATTTTTTTTTTCTTACCCCCCTACAGCTTGGGATAAGTAGGGGGTTAAACTGCGGGAGGAAAGGGACTTTTCAGTCTCATTCTGGCAGGATAAACAAAGTATATTCCATTTTCAGCTGTTCCTGTTGCACATGGATGACATTACACCCAATGTAGTACACCGAAAATCTGCCGTAGAGGGAACAGTGGGCTGCTCCAGCGTATGTTGTAACCAAAAAAATGAGGTGAGTGAATTTCCCACTTCTAGTTTCACTGGTCCTGGCCACAGCTATGCCATGTTCATGCCCTATCACAATATAAATCGAAAATACAAATACATAATAAAAAAAGGAATAAAATTAATTAATGTCAAAACCCGGAACCTGCCAACCCAGCCAGACCAAGTGCAATGTTCGTATGACCGTTGTTTATACCCAAGTCTAGTTTTAAACTCGATTCTAGTTCTAGGGAGCTCTATTTCAATTTATTCAGGTATGCGCATAAAAAATGGCTATGTAAACTTTACAGTGACAGTTAGTGTCACCTTTAAACAGTGTTTCATTTGGGATCAACGGCCTAATAGTACCCTTTTAGTACTTACCCTTTAGTCAATTTGTTATTAACTCTGGACGTAAAACATTTTGGTTTCGGGATGTTTTCACGTCAAGGCCCGTTTCCATTTTTCGTGAGTTTCATCCGATTTCTTTCCGAGTGTCCTTGAAGGCAATGAGACTGTTCTCACTACACAAGACACGATTATTTTTTCAAACGACAAGTAGGCCTGTTTTTTTACTCGGCTAGGTAGTCTATAATTGCAATAAAAACTCGTTTTTCCGTTGTACTCACACCCGCAATATCTATGTGCTTTACTTTCTATCGCCCCCACCTTCCCCGGAGGGTACAACTATTGACTAGTCACTAGTCGACCAGTGTGTCTTACTGCTACCTTGTGCACATTCCTGTCTGCCGGTACCTACCATTGTCTCGCATTTGTGCCGGTGCCAACCATGTCACGATCAAGATAGAACAAACATCAGACTTTGATAAAGTTGTTTAAAGCCGTGTTTCTTAATGGGTGTTCCGGGGTTCCGCGAGCTGACGGCAAGGGTTCTGCGAGTGCAATCTTGAAAGTTCACCTTTTGAAAAGGGTTCCGCGGGCCAAACTAATTAAGAAACACTGGTTTAAAGGACAAAAGTCAGCTTCGGACAATGGATTTGATAACTGATATTACATGAGAGCTGCAACACACAAGACGAGAATAGGTCTAGTACAGGGTCTGTCTGATCATATTTATGCCCGATTTTACCACTGAGAGTTAAAACCTGTGTTAGCTGTTTCTTCAAGGGTTTTCACAAAACCAGCCTAGTTAGCTTAGTTGGTAGTGCGTCTACCTTGTAAGCGCTAGGCCGCGGGTTCGATTCCCGCCCGGGGCGGATTTTTTCCTGATGGGATAATGTTCGTTCTCGGAACGGCTGGTTTTCTCCTATCCTGTCTTCCTTCTCTCTTCGATTTCGGGACGATAAGACCATAGCAGTTACAGTTCTCACGGACACGGATAATAAATAACGAAAAGGGTTCCGCGGGCCAAACTAATTAAGAAACACTGGTTTAAAGGACAAAAGTCAGCTTCGGACAATGGATTTGATAACTGATATGACATGAGAGCTGCAACACACAAGACGAGAATAGGTCTAGTACAGGGTCTGTCTGAGCATATTTATGCCCGATTTTACGACTGAGAGTTAACCTGTGTTAGCTGTTTCTTCAAGGGTTTTCACGTCACCCATTTGATTTACACTGGCCAGTATTTCATGAAATCTGAATTAACTGAAAACTGTCTGTGGTAAAGATCGGGTATTAGTAATTTTCACTTTGCCAATTTCCGCTGCTGGTTTTTTGGCCGCACTTGGGCCGGGTGAGGTTAATGTTAGTAGGCAGGTAGCTTGTGGCCGGGGAAAAAGTAAGGGAGAAGAAGAAGAAAAAAAAACCATCAGAGGAAAAAAGTTAACTGCACACCTCTACTCTCCACTACAGGGCGAAAAAATGAAGCTCTTTTGAAAAAGGGTCTCCGACGAACCCTGTTGTACGTACCTACTTTTTTCTCTCTCAAGATCTTTAGACAAATAACTTCTCTAAAGTAGTCTTATAATACCGTCTAGCTTATACTATCACTTATCTACTACAGTCACTTACTGAAACCTGTCAACTGTCAAAGATTGTTGATTATGAAGTCAAATCTAGGTACGACTATGACTTAATTATGCTTTATATGGGAGTACTACAGTACTAGGTACTGTAGGTACTGCATATGATGACTACCTACATAATGTGGGTGGCAGAATAGAGCCATAGTATGTAATGGAAAATATGTACATAGTTTTTACTAGTGTCGGAATGTACAAAGGTAAAAGGTGTGTCCACACATAGTCGAAAGGCCGTCGATCGACATCGATTCACAACAAATTCACATCGACGGCCTTCACTTAATGCAAATCTCTACAATGTCAATGTCGCGGGGATTTGGAAAGAATTCAAAGTTCATGATCAGACGCGGGTGATCACAAGCCTCAGGCGATCAGTTAGAAATCTCACGATATGCGAGATATATTAAAAGATTTACAAATTAATAGGTATTAAAAGATTTAAAAGTCAGAATGATAACCGGTTGATAGCTTGGCAGGTCGGTAGATTAATCCGACGGACGTCTGAGTTTCACAAGGAAAATTCTTATTGTAAAAATTAATACTTTTACGAATTGACAAGATGGCAGGAAGGTATGTGGCTACCTATAGGTGACTATGGCTAATAAAATTTATACCTTATAGGTACCTACATATCTTCTAAAGGTGCACATATATGTATATAGTAGTATGACTGATCTATGAACTTGGGTTGGTCCAGTGAGTCAAGTGAGTACTTAAACTGCCTGTCCGTCATGAACATCACCGGTCCTACGGCCAGAATCAATCAAGAGACTAGTTTCCACTCAAATTTCGACTGTATATGCTTCAGGGTTTAATTCCGGCTGTTTTTACATGCCTGTCTCTAAAGTAGTCTTATAATACCGTCTAGCTTATACTATCACTTATCTACTACAGTCACTTACTGAAACCTGTCAACTGTCAAAGATCGTTGATTATGAAGTCAAATCCAGATAGACTAATTATGCTTTATATGGGAGTACTTACTACAGTACTAGGTACTGTAGGTACTGCATATTATGACTACCTACATAATGTGGGTGGCAGAATAGAGCCACAGTATGTAATGGAAAATATGTACATAGTTTTTACTAGTGTCGAATGTACAAAGTTAAAAGGTGTGTCCACACATAGTCGAAAGGCCGTCGATCGACATCGATTCAAAATAAATTCACATCGACGGCCTTCGACTATGTGTGGACAGTGTGGACACACCTTAAAGTAGGGCAGAATTAACATATTTGGGGCCGTATTTCGGTCTTTTTCTTAGCCATTCAGAAGATGAAGGAGTACCTTACAGGTTACAGGACTTCTATGACATACTGTAGAAAGCCAGGTAATTGATTAAGTCTAGTCACTTGATATACAAGTCTGAACTGATTAGCATCATATGTGAATAAAATTAAATTTACGACACCTAGATAGGTACTACCTACATGTTTTATATCCATAATATAAAAATACGTACAAAATATGTAAATTGCATAAAGTTATGTGAAAAATTGAGCTTTATGACCTATTATAATGGATACAAGTCTGAACTGATTAGCATCATATGTGAATAAAATTAAATTTACGACACCTAGATAGGTACTACCTACATGTTTTATATCCATGCTATAAAAATACGTACAAAATATGTAAATTGCATAAAGTTATGAGAAAAATTGAGCTTTATGACCTATTATGTATAATGTTAGAACATTTAAAGTATAATGCTGTTAAAATAAGGTACCTATGCCTACGTTGCCTATATTACCTCTACGCAAAACGAGTATACATTCTAGCAGACAAACTAGAATGTAATTCATTTCTCGTATTTATTCTACTAGGGTGAGACTAGACTGAAAATCCCCTTTACATCTTAGACTTTGAAGTCACAAAACAGAAATTCATCGGTAGTAAATGGTTTTTCGAATTCCATTTATCCCAAGGGTGAGGTAAATCTAGATCCTTGACCAATGGAGGGTTCCTGAAGGATTCTGATGTATTCTAATCGACTCAACTCACTTTGTTCGAGTGGTAATTTTACCATTGACTTAAAAAAAAAAATGCTCTACGCACAGACACAACATTTTCACTTTCAAAATTACCTATAGGTATACAAACAGGACATCGAAGGAGCCCAGACATTGTTTCTGGGCGTCCAAAAGGTTTAAAACCCAATCCTTCCAACACCGTGAAACAGGTGCCATGCCTATCTCACGGACACGGAAGACCTGCACAAACTTGGACGTCGGAAATAAACAATTATGTCTTGGTCATATTGGTATGCGAGATTTCTTGTTTAAAGATTATCTTTACTACAGGTATATATCTATTATATTACGTACTTGCAATTTTATATGTACTAACAATATAGTTAAATAAGTCTATTTATTGCATTACATTCCTTTGACCATCAAGATCAAATTGGATTTATCATATGAATCACCTTTACAAGGAATTGATTTATTTAATTAAATTAAATAATTAATATTATTTGCACTTAATAAGTGTCTTCCTAATAGAGTATTTTTATTTATATTTGTACGTCACCGTTTTAATTATTTATCATAATATTTTATGCTTATGCCACTGTCGCTGCTGGTATTCGAGCTGCAGTCCTCCAGGTTTACAATACCTATGGAACTGCCCTATTCATTTATAGTTATCCATATAGCAAACCACACACAACCCAAAGTTCTACATACATACATGTATTCTAGTGTAGTTGGAACTTTAGAAGTTACTCAACTAACTTGGAAGAGTTATACTTACGTGAGATATGTTTGAAATAGATGAGATTATAAGGTCTAGGATCACACTTTGAGATGAAGAATGATTCAAGTTAATCAATCAATTAGAACGCCGGATTTTAAACTTCAATTTAATTAAAAATACTTCATTCTCGTTGGTTGATTAATACAGGGTGCGGCAAAAGTCTGGCCAAGGCTGAATATCTTTCGATTGGCTTCAATTTCGTACCTGAAAACAATCGAAAGATATTCAGCCTTTGCCGTACTTTTGTTGCACCCTGGGGTGCAATAGTCCTACATACTGGACTCCGCGCGCAGGAATTTCGTCAGAAAGACCCATATTTTAATGTAATGCATGTCGCACTCTGTATAATAAGTTGATTATCTCGAAGTATGCTCCCAGGCGAACCCTGAATACACATAAAACTCACGGTTCTCTAAGGCGGAGACAGCGGGTTCAATCCCAGTTGTTTCATCGAGACGGCTAGTTCGAACAGATAGTCGTAGCATTCGGTTTGAGTCTTGGTGCTCTTCCAGTCACCGCCCCACACATACACACCGTGCCGTCTAACAAGGACGGCCGAAGTTGACGGAAATTCCACCAGGGCGCGTTCCAAACTGTCGCGAAGGTCTTTCTCCTGAGGTGTATTCTCTATGATGGGCACCACGAGTTCTTCGTCGTAGCGGTTGTAGCGTCCCAGAGTTGAGTTCCAAGTCCCCTTGATCATTTCCTGATAGGCAATCCGGAATACGTTACCTGAAAGAGTAGTAAGTTTGTTATCATTTTACGTTACCTGAAAGAACTTTAAGACCGGTTTTAACATCACCTATGTTAAGCTACGCCGAGCAAGGCCAATAAATTGATGGGTGACTTAAACATTATATTGGTAGTTACTAGGAAACATTAAAAGGAATAAAGGGAGAACGGGGTTTAGTCTTGATTTTAAATCATTACATGAAAGTAAAATCAAAACAATCATAAAATAATAAACTGAATATTAAACAAATTAGGTAGGTACAAAGGTACTGATTTTCTTTGACCACGATCAAATAAACCACGGGCTAAAAAATTCTTGGAGGTACGGGCCCAGCTTGTTGTTTACAAAGCAATATAACAATTAAAGTCTACATCAATAAGATAACGGACAGATTCTGATAACGTTGTAGCTTGTACATTTCTTTATTGATAACAATAATTGTAGGCAAACAGGTAGGTGAATTGTAGGTAAATAAGTTACTAGGAAACATTAAAAGGAATAAAGGGAGAACGGGGTTTAGTCTTGATTTTAAATCATTACATGAAAGTAAAATCAAAACAATAATTAAATAATAAACTGAATATTAAACAAATTAGGTAGGTACAAAGGTACTGATTTTCTTTGACCACGATCGAATAAACCACGGGCTAAAAAATTCTTGGAGGTACGGGCCCAGCTTGTTGTTTACAAAGCAATATAACAATTAAAGTCTACATCAATAAGATAACGGACAGATTCTGATAACGTTGCAGCTTGTACATTTCTTTATTGATAACAATAATTGTAGGCAAACAGGTAGGTGAATTGTAGGTCAAAAAGGATGATTGGTCAAGAAGCTTTCAAAGGTGTAGATATAATAAAATTATCCTTAATAGAGAAATCAGTTGAAAAATAAACGAATTGTACATTTCCTTAATACTTATCTATTTATTGTTGTAAATAGAAGATACAATATAAGCAAGATAAAATTTTGATTAAAATAAAATCCTTGTGTGTCTTATTCTGTAGTAGGTTCAATAGGTTTTTCTTTCAGAAAATAGGGCTGAAAAGTCCCTTTACTCCAGCAGTAGGCTACTAGGTACCAATTGTAGGTAAATTGTACAAAAAATTTCAATTGAAATATATTACCTAAATAACTACTTACCAACTCAATAGAAACATTACCTGGATATAACATAGTGACCAGTACAGCTGCCTTGGAATGAGTGTGAATAACAGCTCCAGCATTTCTCAGAGTATAGGAACACATAAACAAAGGTGTACATTGACTTTTCTTCAGAGTTTTGTCCTCTGGCAATTGAAGATCTTTGCCCTCCATGTCTTGGACAAATAAATCCTTACTGGTGAGTCTTTCTTTTTGGACCCCTGCAAAAGAAAGACATTTTTTTTTTTTCTTCTCCTAAGATATGTAGCTATTGGCAGAGTAAATATGTAATAAACCCCTGCCTCATAAGCACTAGGTGTGTTCAATTTTCCGTTTGGGTTAATGTTAATCTTAAACAAATAAGAGTTATCCTCCTCTCTTACATTTCAGGACAACACCTCTGCAGTCATAGTTTCCCCTATTAAACCCCATGGGAATAATAAAGATCTAATTAAAATCTCAGAAAAAGCCAGTAGCTATAACATTTCGAATAGGTACACAAACTTCCAATGCATCAGGAACGTTGAGCAACATTGTGCATAAAAAGTCTCCTTTCTAGTCTACTACATGGCAAGTAGCACCTATGCACCATAAATAAGCTCTTACCTGAAGGGGCAATGTAGATTTCATCTCCAAGTTTGATTGTCATTCCACCTCCTGTCCCAGTGACCCAGCCCAGATGATAAAACTGTTTGCACAACTCTGGAATCAAGTTCCTAGGGTGCTCAGGATGTGATTCTTCCACTTTTGCAATTTCATTTGAAGACATTTTGTTACTCTTTTACACACTTTCTCTGACTAGCCTTTGAATTGGGACCTTGGAATGGGAAACACAGGACTTTGGTAATCAGAAATATTGAAGAAAAAAAGCAAGGTTTTGTTTTAGGCTAAGAAGACATCCTAGATAATTGCTAAAGTAATAAAAACTAAATGTATTACTTATCAAGGCCTAAACAGATTGAGAGTGCTAGTGAAAGTTCATTTTTAAACTAAAACAAGTACTACCTAGTATGGACTCTAGAGGCTTTATCTCCCTATGGGGCCATGTGTATTGTGTACTGATAAGAATTATTTACTGATAAAGAAAAGGAAATACCTACAAAAGTTGAGGCAAGTATTTTATTTTCGACTTACGCTAATGATAAGTTATTTGAGGTACTAGGTACCTAACACAAGCTGGGGTTATACTTGCACATACCTTTGCTTTAATAAAATATATGACTATACAAACACTTGAGGAAAGAGCATATGATACAGGAGTTCTATAAATCTATAGAAGAGAAAAATAAATACATAAGCTTTCATATATAGAATTCAATAAATTCCTATGTAAAGAAAATTAAAATTCACGGAGGTAAAAACTCCCATGACATTGTGGAAATCAACCTTCGACAACCTTCCTAATAAGTAGTTATGCATTTTGTTAGAAATATAGACAACCAGTCGTGTGACATTTGATCTGAGATCTTCTTCATTTGATTCCATGTGTATCAGATCTCTAGTACAAATAATCGTGGGAATAATGTAGTAACCCCCCAAAAAATACCACTTCGTGGCATAAAAAAAGTAAGTAGTTATGCATTTTGTTAGAAATATAGACAACCAGTCGTTTGACATTTGATCTGAGATCTTCTTCATTTGATTCCATGTGTATCTCTAGTACAAATAATCGTGGGAATAATGTAGTAACCCCCCAAAAAATACCACTTCGTGGCATAAAAAAAAAACCCCGCCAAATCGTTCCTCCCAAAATTAATGATATCTGTTCAGTTTTAATGTTTCGTCATTGTAATACATAAATTTGAAATTTCCCAGACTTGAAAGAGTTGATATATTTCATTTCCTTTTTATACCGTTTGATAAACTGGTAATATTATAGGTTGGGTAGGGTGTTCTACCCATTATGGAAATATGGAGTACCTATGTTATACTTTCAGTGTTAGAACTGCGGCATTCCGCGGGTAATACTTGGAAATCCCGCAAAATCCCACACGGGATTGGTCAAATCGTAGCACTGGTTCTAAGGCCAAATCAGTTGAAAACCGAGCAACTAGCCATACAAATGGATAGATTCTTTATTTCATAGGCCTTTATGCCAATTTTTATGGTCAAAATTGACATTGTTACACTTACGTGATCTATTATTTAAAGAGTCTTTTATAAGGCTGACCGACTGACTCCAATGTCTTGGTAATTATTTTCAGGGTAAACTTTAGGGACCAGCGGCGATAGCACGTTGACTGCACCAGTTCCCAACTGATCACTGAAGTTAAGCAACATTGCACGTGGTTAGTACCTGGATGGTGACCATTTGGGGAATCCGCGTGCTGTTGGGTTCCCGGCTCCACTCAGGCTGGGTGAGGTTAAATTGAGAAGGCGAGTAGCTAGTCGCCGAATCGCCCAGAAAACCTCAAAGTTACAAGTACTAGCAAGCGCTAGTCATAACGGGGGTAAAAATATATACTACTACTACTTTAGGGTGGACAGACTTTTCTAAAGTAGTAACTTATTGTATGTATTACCTTCCACCGGAGTTCAAACTATCCTCTATTCTATTCTTCTAATCTCTGTAATCTGTAATCCGCAGTAAGTTCTAGCTGGTTCAGCTGGTAAGAAATCTTATAATCTTAAAATTTCGCGCCCTTTATTTTCAAAAAGTTCAAATACAGTGCTGCCAGACGTAAGGAAGTATTTCCCTGCATGAAGGGGAATTTTTGAGTTGCGCAGGGAATTTGGGATTATGTAGGGGGAAAAGAGGGTTTTAATTAAAAAAAAAAAAATAATAATAATAATAAGAATAGGTAAGGTAATAAAAATAAATAAACTACCTATTATGCATTGTATTTTTTAAAATAACCTAATGCTAGAAACTCACGCTCAGACCGTCTGACAAAAGTCGGCAGACGATCTTTCAGACGGTCTGACAGACCTCTTGGTCATATAAAAACAATCTATCATCATCCAGTACCCTGCCACTCACGAGAAAAAGAATGAGCTATCAACCAACAAAATCGGTCCAGTAGTTTAGGCTGTAGAGCGGTCAAAGAAGAACCAGCAACAGAAAATGTGTAAAAATTTGACGTTTTTCAAAGCCAAATATCTCCGGCTTGTCTCAACCGATTTTGATGATTTTTTTTTTCAACTTGGTCTACTTTCGTGCCCCAACACACACACACACATTTAATTCGTTTTCTTCCGTCATTTGTAGTTGTCTCTCTACAACTACCTGAAAACGGCTACTTTCCCTGTCGCGTATAATATCTTTAGTAGTACGGTCAAACTTTCTTGACTTGGCGGGGTTACTGCCACTCACGAGAAAAAGAATGAGCTATCAACCAACAAAATCGGTCCAGTAGTTTAGGCTGTAGAGCGGTCAAAGAAGAACCAGCAGCAAAAAATGTGTAAAAATTTGACGTTTTTCAAAGTCAAATATCTCCGGCTTGTCTCAACCGATTTTGATGAAATTTTTTTTCAACTTGGTCTACTTTCGTGCCCCAACACACACACACATTTAATCCGTTTTCTTCCGTCATTTGTAGTTGTCTCTCTCCAACTACCTGAAAACGGCTACTTTCCCTGTCGCGTATAATATCTTTAGTAGCACGGTCAAACTTTCTTGACTTGGCGGGGTGGAGCGCTACCGCGCTCCTTAATAATAAGTTTTTATCATAGTAATATTATCATAGGAATTATTCTGCTGACATACAGTGGTTGTACTCCGTGTATACTAATCGTGCAATAATAGTGTACATTCCGACCTAAAAAAGGTAAAATGTCAAGAGACCTGCACAAACTTGGACGTCGGAAATAAACAATTATGTCTTGGTCATATTGGTATGCGAGATTTCTTGTTTAAAGATTATCTTTATTACAGGTATGTTTCTATTATATTACGTACTTGCAATTTTATATGTACTAACAATATAGTTAAATAAGTCTATTTATTGTATTACATTCCTTTGACCATCAAGATCAAATTGGATTTATCATATGAATCACCTTTACAAGGAATTGATTTATTTAATTAAATTAAATAATTAATATTATTTGCACTTAATAAGTGTCTTCCTAATAAAGTATTTTATTTATATTTGTACGTCACCGTTTTAATTATTTATCATAACATTATATGCCACTGCCGCTGCTGGTATTCGAGCTGCACTCCTCCAGGTTTACAATACCTACGCAACTGCCCTATTGATTTATAGTTATCCCTATATCAAACCACATACAACCCAAAGTTCTACATACATGTATGGTAGTGTAGTTGGAACTTTAGAAGTTACTCAACTAACTTGGAAGAGTTATATTTACGTGAGATATGTTTGAAATAGATGAGATTATAAGGTCTAGGATCACACTTTGAGATGAATAATGATTCAAGTTAATCAATCAATTAGAACGCCGGATTTTAAACTTCAATTTAATTAAAATTACTTCATTCTGGTTGGTTGGTTGGTTGGTTGGTTGGTTGGTTGGTTGATTGATACAGCGTGCAACAAAAGTCCGGCCAAGGCTGAATATCTTTCGATTGGCTTCAATTTCGTACCTGAAAACAATCGAAAGATATTCAGCCTTTACCGTACTTTTGTTGCACCCTGGGGTGCAATAGTCCTACATACTGGACTCCGCGCGCAGGAATTTCGTCAGAAAGACCTAGTTTAAATTCCCCCTTAAAAAAAAAAAAAAAAAAAAAAAAAAAAAAAAAAAAAACTTACCATTTGGTTTCAGCTGGTCTCATCAGTCGACTGCAGGCTACACCCCGGATACGATTAGTCTACGTCCTCCCAGACATCGGGTGGGTCAGGGGCGGTACCGACTGATTCCACCTGCTAGTGCTGAGCTCAATTGTGACTTTCCCGAGTCCATGCTGATGATTTCGGTAAGATTTGGTATCAATGGGAACCTAACATGAATTCTGATATTTTTATGGCGTTCCATCTCACTCATAGTAAAATACATACATACAAATGGGGTAGTAAGTTCATCTCTCAGTATACATATACATGTACCTATTTTACCTGAGGATGAGCTACCCCACAAAAAAGGAATTAATACCTAGCTGCCTAGCTCAGTCAGAAGTTGAGGATCAAAACAGAAGTCACCTTTTGTATGAACGCCGCAAAACCTTTTTGTGTATGCAATACGCTAAACAAAAGAGAAACTTTCCTAATTTCCTATGTATTAGCAGGAAGGAGGCTGACCAATATGATATTATAATTGTAGAATTGTAGTAACTATAGATTCCTTTTTGCCATCCTGGTTAGCTTAGTTGGTAGTGCGTCTGCCTTGTAAGCGCTAGGCCGCGGGTTCGATTCCCGCCTGGGGCGGATTTTATCCTGATGGTATAATGTTCGTTCTCGGAACGGCTGTCTTCTCCTATCCTGTCTTCCTTCTCTCTTCGATTTCGGGACGATAAGACCATAGCAGTTACAGTTCCCTCTGTCAAACCTCTTAAAAAAATAGATTCCTTTTCCCTTTCGTTTTCCGTTTAGGTACTTCGTTTAAAATTATTTTGTTAGGAATGAGAGTAAAAAAAAATACCTACATCTACAAAAATGTATAATCACAAAATACCTACCTATCTAATCAAAAGTCTCAGTGCCAAAGACTTACCAAACTATCCAATGGACCAACCTATACCATGAAGTATACCTAGTTAATGATAGTCTTATTCGCTTCATGTTCCAGAACGTGGTCTGGGAACGCGCTGACATCGGGAGTCGTGACCTCCATCAGATTTACAAACGTGCTGGAGTTCCTCATCAATACGACGTCCACATCCGGCCCCGAGGCAGCACCCTGCACATATTCGACGTCACACCACTAGATCGCGGCATCTACCGGTGTATTGCCACAGGCATGGATCCAAGCACCAACAACGTCGTGACGCTATTCCAAGACACGGATTTCTTCCCTGAGCAAACTCTGCCGCTTACTAATCTGATCAAACGGGACTACATCGTTCCGGCCACAGCGGCTTCCACACCTGTCTACGTTAGCACTTATTACAGACCTAGCAGTTCTTATAACGGGTACAGCCCGTACAGTACGCCTGTGTATTCCACACCGATTTATCCCACTGCTAGCTACCACACGCCTAGTCATCCGAACCCAAGCTATGCTAGCTACTCAACACCCAGTAGCTACACGGTGGACACTGAGTTCATCTACTCCAGTGGAACATAAGATTTTGATAACAGCTTTTGGGAAGTGATTTTTGTCGTTCACGGGAGGAAAATAGTAGGTACCTACCTAAGAAGAAACTCGTCGTTTGAAAACAGATTTGGGGAAGTGCAATTTATTGTCGTTCAAAAAAATTTTGTTCCCTAGGCAAAGCTTATTGAACTTAATGTACGCCTTTTGGCATGGTACCTACATCATTGGGATTCGGGACAAAATCGATCGATATCTGCTGTGCATTCAGTCCTGTCATCACACACTTTATATGATAAGGGCAGTTATCCCAGTTATATGACGGATAGGAATGATCATGTGAATATCACGTCAGATGGGGATGAGAAGCAAGGGGCTGGTGATAATGTAGATTATAAGTCATAGGGTGGGTTGCAAACAATGTACAAATATAAGTTGGTTTAGCTAGATTTCTTAGCATTCGGTTCCTTGCTCAGCAAAAGGATGATTGGTCAAGACTTTCTCAATGTACAATTCGTTTATTTTTCAACTGATTTCTCTATTAAGGATAATTTTATTATATCTACACCTTTGAAAGCTTCTTGACCAATCATCCTTTTTGCTGAGAAAGGAACCGAATGCTAAGAAATCTAGCTAAACCAACTTATATTTGTACAATGTTTGCAACCCACCCTATGACTTATAATCAACATTATCAGCAGCCCCTTGCTTTTAGAAACTTTTTTTTTTTTTTTTTTTTTTTTTTTTTTTTTTTTTATGGCTTGATCTCTATCACTAACGGACAGAAACGAACATTTTTATTCGTAGGATTTCATTCCGTGTCCACTTTCAAGTGAATGTTCATCGAGTGAAGAGGTTTTTCTAAGTTGTAGCGCTTTCAGTAGAAATATCAAACTACTTCTACCAACTTGTGTCAGTAAATAATTACCTACCTATTTTTGAAAATCTCGGAGATTTCACGTTAGGAAAATCGAGTAAGAAGAGGCACATTAGATTTTGATAACAGCTTTTGGGAAGTGATTTTTGTCGTTTAAAAAAATTTTGTTCCCTAGGCAAAGCTTGTTGAACTAAATAATCGCCTTTTGGCATGGTACCTACATCATTGGGATTTGGGACAAAATCGATCGATATCTGCTCTGTGCATTCAGTCCTGTCACACACTTTGCCTGCGCGTATGGTTGAGCTCATTTTCTAACTGTCCAGGACTTGGGATAGATTCACTCAGGATGTATTTTCTTATCTTCAGTGTCCTTATGACAGGATGCTTGGGAGAAATTCTGTCACCTGCCTGGCAGCAGTACTATCCATCTACGCAAAGGTAAGTACTTACATCTACGCAAAGGTAGGTAAGTCCAATTTTGTATGTGTAATGTGTATCATGAGGAATAGAATCAAAAGTTGTTGATCAAATTCTACAGACTACCCAGACAGGTACCAATATTTAGATCTTTTAAATAAATTATCATACATACGAGTTACAGTTCCCTCTGTTAAGAAAAAAAAAAAAAAAATAAAAAATATAACCATAAAAATATATAGATAAGAATAACTTACCATTTGGTTTCAGCTAGGTATAATCATGTTACCGACTTTGCTGGTCGGCTACACCCCGGATACGATTAGTCTACGTCCCTCCCAGAGATGCAGATCTGGGTGCGTGGGTCAGGCGTCATCAGGGGTGACAAATTTCCCGGTAAGCATCCCTCTCCTGCAATAACTGACTTCGCACAAGATATGGATAGTGATACCTGCGCTCTGTGTGACTTTCCCGAGTCACATGCTGATGATTTCGAGAAGATATTGGATATCAATGGAATCCTAACAGTGTGTACATCTGGATTTTGATATTTTCCCCTTCTATGGCGTTTCCATCTCAATGGCATAGTTAGAAAATGAGAGTACCTCAACATATCAGCGCCAATACTGGCTATACCAAGATAATGGATGTGTACGTAACGTTCGAGGATCAAAACAGAAGTCACCTTTGTGTGTAGCAATACGCCAAACAAAAGGAAAACTCCTAATTCCTATGTATTAGCAGGAAGGAGGTCTGACCAATATGATATTAACTATAGATTCCTTTTTGCCAGCCTAGTTAGCTTAGTTGGTAGTGGCGCTCTGCCTTGTAAGCGCTAGGCCGCGGGTTCGATTCCCGGCCGGGCGGATTTTATCCTGATGGTATAATGTTCGTTCCTCGGAACGCTGGCTTTCTCCTATCCGGTCCTTCCTTCTCTCTTCGGTGTGTGAGTAGTACCCTAGAAGCTTTGTGGTTAAAGTCTATTTTTTTT